>NC_044303.2:51644949-51944949 GCF_007474595.2 Lynx canadensis | reverse complement strand
AACAAAGGAAGAAATATCATCTGGCAAAATAAAATTATTTTGACACGTATGAATGTGTTTTCTCTGACTTTCCATGCTAAATAAGCTACTATGTGAAAATCCATCTCTCTTAAGTAGTAACAAAATACAATGGATTTGTCCTATTGCATAATAAACATTAAAACTTAATGTTTTAATTAACGTTACAGTCTGGTCTAGAATTTTGTGACCAACTTGATGCTTTCACTACTGTGCAAAACTCTGAGTTGATGTCAGATAAGTGTGGCAGGATTATTTTGTGAGAATTTGTTTTGTGGTTTAAACTATACACTTAGCTGAATTTTAATATATTTATTAAATATATTAAGAGTTTTATTTATATATTTTATTTATTTATTTATTTAATTTATTTTTTATTTAATTTATTAAATATATTAAGTTTTATATATTTATATATTTATATATTTATATATTTAATAAATTAAATATATATTATATATTAAATAAATATATAATAATTTTTATTTAATTTATTAAATATATTAAGAGTTTTATTTATATATAAATAAGTCTTATAAAAAATATAAGAGTTGGAAGAGAGTAGAGTTGGTCAGTTTAATTAAACAGAAATTTTAAAGGAATTACAACCGACAGTAGTAGATCCTTCTGTACTAATTTCTGATTGTGTTAAAAATTGCTCCTAAGCCATTAATAAGAGTGCCATTGGGAATCACTGTCTTAGACACAGCATTCCTTCAGCATCTAAAGAAATTCTGCTTGTCATAGTATATTGAAAGCCAGTGAAATATACTAATTTTATTAAAAGAGTTCCACTGAATAGCCCTCCTCCCCTTTTTATTCAGAAATTGGAACTGACCATAATAACTTACTGGATCATGTCAGGTTTTGGTTGTCATAAGGGACAGTAGAATAAATGAACTTGATTTGTGATGCATATTTTTTATTGAAAAACAAAATATTTGGGTAACCAAATGGACATCTTTAACGTTTTCAACATTCTTAATGAATAAAATTTGAAATTAAAAGAGAAAAATTTCTAACATGTTTAGTGGTTCCAAAAGACTTCGTTGTTACGTCAACCAAGACTTAAAAAGTAATTGCCCGAGTTACTCAATTCCTCAACGTTGTTTGCAACATACTCATGAGAACATTATTAATGAAGAGAAGTTAAACAAAATGAGAAAGTGTCCTGCCTCACTGCTCAGCCTCAAACTTTTAATCATTACTTTTCAGAACAGAAATCTAAGAGTAATACTAATCCGTTTTACTTTTCAAAATCTAAAATCAATTCGTGATTTAAACTTAATTTCCCCAAGGAAGAAAATAAACCATTGCAGCTTATTTATTCATTTACATGGAATAACTAGGCTTTTCATTTATACTCAATAAATGTATTTTACTATAACAGTAAGTTTATCATAATTTTAGGTTAAAAGGAGAACATGGAGCATGATGCCTCCAGCTTTGTTCTTTCTCAAAACTGCATTGGCTATTTGGCGTCTTTTGTGGTTCCATAGTAACTTCAGAATTTTTGTTCTAGTTTCATGGAAAATACTGTTGGTATTTTAATAGGGATTGCAATGAATCTGTTGATTGCTTTGGGTAATATGGACATTTTAACAATACTAATTCTTCTAATTCATGAGCATGTAATATCTTCCATTTATTTGTGTCTTTTTCATTTTCTTTCTTTATTCTACTTTTTCAGCATACAGTTCTTTTACTTCCTTGGTTAAATTTATTCCTAGAAATTTTCATTTTCTTTTATGCTATTGTAAAGGAGATTGTTTTCTTAATCTCTCTTTCTGGTAGTTTGTTATTAGCATAGAGAAATGCAACAAGATTTTTATGTATTAACTTTGTATTCAGCAACTTAATTCATTTCTTCTGACAGTTTATTTTTTTTTTTTTGTGGAATCTTTAGGGTTTTCTGTATATAGTGTCATCTGCAAATAGTTTTATTGCTTTCCTTCCATTTGTCCCTATTTCTTTGTCTTGCCTAATTCTTCTGGTTAGAATATGCAATACTAGGTTGAAATAAAAGTTGTGAGAGTGGGCATCCTTCCTGGTTTCTAATCTTAGAGGAAAAGCTCTCAGCTTTTCACCATTGAATAAGATCTTACCTATGGGCTTATCATATATGGCCTTTATTACATTGAGGTATGTTCCCACTATACCCACTTTGTTGAGAGTTCTTATTAAAAGGTGATGAATTTTATCCCCTGCTTTTTCTGCATCTATTGAAATGATCATATGATTTAACCATTTTATGAAGGTGGTGGATCACATTGATTTGTGAAGCGTGATCATTTTTGCATCCCTAGAATAAATCCCACTTGACAATATTGCATGATCCTTTTAAAGTATTGTTGAATTCAGTTTGCCAACATCTTATCGAGAATTTTTGCATCTATGTTCATCAGGGATATTGATCTATAATATTCTTTTTTTCTGGTATCTTTTGTCTGTTTGGGGCATCAGTGTAATGCTGATATCAAAACATGAGTTTAGAAGTCTTTCCTCCACTCTATTTTTTTTTTTTTTGAAAATTCCAGAAGGACTGATATTAATTCTTTAAATTTTTGGTAGAAAAGTTGGTAGACCAGTGAAGCTATCTGGTGTTGGACTTTTTTTGTTGGGAGGTTTTCAATTGCTGATTCAATCTCCTTACTAGTATTTGATCTATTCCAATTTTCTTTTATATTTTAGTCTTGGTAGGTTTATATACCTAGGAATTTATCCATTTCTTCTAAGTGTAATTTGTTGATGATAATTATTCATGATAGTCTCTTATGATCCTTCTCATTTTTGAGTAGCAATTGTAATGTGCCCTCTTTTATTTCTGATTTTATTTCAATCCTCTTTTTTTTCTTGGTGAACATAGCTAAGAGTTTCTTAATATTTTTTTTTATTTTTTTCAGTGACCCACCTCTTAGTTGCAGTGATCTTTTTTTTTTGTCTTTTAAATCTCTATTTCATTTATTTCTGCTTTGACGTTTGTTATTTCCTTCCTTCTACTAACTTTGGGTTTCCTTTGTTCTTTTATTTTTTAATTCCTTGAGTTGTAAAGTTAGGTTGTTTGAATAACTTTCTTACTAGCTATATAGGTTGTTGATCCACTGCCTTTACCATACATTTACCATTACCACTGTGATTTTTTTCATAATTTTCTAATTTTTTGAAATGGCCTTTTCTTTTGCACACAAAGAAGTCCCTTTAACATTTCTCATAAGCTGGTTTTGTTGATTTCCTTTAGCTTTTGCTTGTCTCAGAAACTCCTTATCTCTCCTTCAATTCTGAGTGATACTTTAGCTCATAGAATATTCTTGTTTGGAAGTTGTTTCTTTCAACACAGTGAGTATACTGTGGCATTCTCTTCTGGCCTATAAAGTGTCTGCTGAAGATCAGCTAATGGTCTTATGGTTGTTCCCTTGTGCAAAGTCTTATTTTTCTCTGGCTGCTATGAGGATTCTTTCTTTAGCTGTTAACACTTCGGTGATAGTGAGTGTTGGTCTCTTTGCATTCCTCTTCTTTGGGATTCTCTGTACTTCCCGGATTTGGATATCTGTTTTCTTCACCAGGTTGGGGAAATTTTCAGCCATTATTTTTTCATATAAATGTTCTTGTTCTCTCCCTCTTCTCCTTCTGGGACACCTACAATGTGAATTATAGGAACACTTGATATTGTCCCTTAAACCATTTTCTTTTTTGTTTGTTTGTTTTTGCTTTGTTTTTTGTTTTTGTTTTGGGGTGGGTTTTTTTTTTTTGTATTTTTGTTTTTTTGTTTGTTTGTTTCTGCTCTTCTGATTGGGTGATTTCCACTATGCTGTCTTCCTAACCACTGACTCATTATTCTGTATCCTCTAGTCTGCTGTTGATCCCTTTTTCTGTATTTTTCATTTCAGTTATTGTATTCTTCAGCTCCCATTGGTTCTCTTTTATATTTTTTGTCTGTTGGTTGCTGTTCTTGCTGTGTTCATCCATTCTTCTCCTGAGTTTGGTGAGCATAATTATGACTATTACTTTCAACTCTTTATCAAATAGATTGCTTATCTACATTTCACTTAGTTCTATTTCTGAGATTTTATCTTATTCTTTTGTTTGGAACATATCTGTCTCCTCATTTTGCTTAACTCTGTTTCTATGTGTTAGGTAGGTCATTTACATCTCCCAGTCTCGAAGGAGTGACTTTATGCCCAAGATATTTTGTGAGGCCCAGTAGTGTAAACATCTTTCCTCGTCTGAGCTGAATAACCCCTGAGGGTGGGCTACATGCACCCTCCTGTTGTGGCTGTGTCATGATCAGTGTAGAGTGACTAGTGGGCCTTCATTCTGGCCATGATTGCTATGAGTGTTCTGGTGAACATGTGTGGCCCCGACCTGTCTGGCTGAGAGGTCCAGTCATGACTTTTGTAGCCATGCTAGTGTGTAGGATTGGTTCTTGGTTCAATTGCTGTGAGGCCCAGCTGTGACACCTGCATGCATGCTGGTAGGCGGGGAAGAACTGTGGTGTGGCTTCCCATGAGGGCCTCTTGTTACTACTGTAGGTATTCTAGGGTATATGGCTGGTGGCCCAGGGCACGAGAGCTTGGGAGGGGCTCCAGTGCCATCTGAGGCTCCCTGCCAGGTGCGGCGGAGAGGAGGACTGCTTGAGGTAGGCTCCAGTGCTGTTCAAGGGGACCCAGAAGCAGTGGCAGGGCAGAGGCCCACTTAGGTTGGTCTTTGGGCTGGGTGGACAATTCGGCAGGGTGAGTTTGCAGGGGAATGCCAAGTGGGGTGAGTGGTGCTCGCACGCTAGATGGAGAGTGTCAGACATGGCTTCCACCAACCTCAGCGCAGCTAGGTAGAAGGTAAGTGGGGAGGAAGAAGACAAAACAGGTGTTTACCAGTGCTTCCATCCCCAAAGAATATTCTAACAGATCGCTGCCCCTAAAATAAATAAATAAAATAAATAAATAAATAAATAAATAAATAAATAAATAAATAAAATAGCACATGCCCTAAAATTAGTCAGTGGGTCTTCATGTGTAACCCGGGGTCTTTTCAAGCCGTTGCCTCTGGTAGGAATCACAGTGAGTGAGATCACGTATGTACCCTCTAAGTGCGGGGTCTTGGTTTCCCACTGTCCTTCAACCTTCCTAACTATGAGCCCTGTTAGTTTCAGAGCCATATGTTATGGGAGTTCCTCTTCCTCGTGCAGGTCCCCTGGTCTGTGGAGCCCAATGTGGGGCGTGGACCCTTGTTCCTCGTGGAAGGTTCTGCTATCCCTTCCACTTGTGTTTTGTTGTGCTAGCAAAGGGATCTTCGCTAACCCACATCTCTATCCCTCACACCCATCTTGATGTGACTTTTTCTTTATATCCTTAGTTGTGTCTGATCTGTTAGGATAATTTCTGATTTGTTATCAGAGATAGTTGTGTTATATGTAGGGGTGTCCATGGCAGGAGAGGAGCTCAGGATCTTCCTATCTTGATCCCGCCTCCTAAAGTAGTTCTTTAAAAGTATATACCTATTGTCATTTTTGTTCATTGTTTTCTGGCTATTTTATAGTTTCTCTGTTCCTTTATTCTCGCTCTTTTACCCTGTGATTTAGTTATTCTCTCTGGTGGCATGCTTAGATGCCATTGTTCTTAATTTTCTGTGTATCTACTATAGGTTTTTGCTTTCTGGTTACCATGAGGATTACATATAACAACTTATAACAGTGTATTTTAAATTGGTAACAATTTAGGATTAAATGCATTCTAGAGCTCTACATTTTTACTCTCCAATGTTTATAATTATTATAAATTTTAAAGTTATACTTTTTAATTTTTTTAATGTTTTTATTTATTTTTGAGGGACAGAGAGAGAACATGAGCTGGGGTGGGGCAGAGAGAGAGGGAGACACAGAATCTGAAGCAGGCTCCAGGCTCTGAGCTGTCAGCACACAGCTCCACACAGGGCTCAAACTCATCACGTGCAAGATCGTGACCTGAGTCAAAGTCGGACACTTAACCAACTGAGCCACCCAGGTGCCCCCAAAGTTATAATTTTAAAAAAATTAGTTCTTTTATAATTATTACAGTTATTTTTTGTGTGTTTTAACCTTCTTATCAGCTTTATAAGTGATGAACCTACCTCCTTTACAACATTATATTATGCTAAATTTTACTACATATTTACCTTTACCAGTGAGATTTATATTTTCATATACTTTTCTGTTACTAAATGACACCCTTTATTTTCTGCCTAAAGAAGTGTCTTTAACATTTAATACATGTTTGTTGGTGATGAATTCTTTTACCTTATGTTTGTCTAGAAAACGTTTTATCTCTCCTTCAATTTCTGAATGATAGTCTTGCTGGATAGAATATTCTCAGTTGTAAGGTGTTTTGTTTTGTTTAGTTTTTCCTTTGGTACTTTGAATATGTTGTGCAACTCTCTTTTTGCCTGAAAATTTTCTTCTGAAAAATCTGATGGAGATTCTCTTGTATGTAACAAGTTTTTTGTTTTTTGTTTTTTGTTTTTTCCCTTGTTGGTTTTAAGAGTCTCTCCTTGTCTTTCATTTTAGATTTTATTTATAAAGTGTTTTGGTATAGATATCTCTGGTTTTATCGTATTTGAAACGCTCATTCAACTCACACTGAAATGGCTTCCAGGACATGGATATCTATTTCCTTCCCAAGTTTAGGGAATTTTTCACCAATTACTGCTTCAAATAAGACTTCTGCCCCTTTCTCTCTTCCATCTTTTTGTGACCCCATTATGTGAATGTTATCCTGTTTTATGTTGTCCTGGAAGTCTCTTAAGCTAACTTCACTTTTCTTTACTCCTTTTTTTTTCTTTTTGCTGCTTTGATTGGGTGAGTCCAACTGCAGTGTTTTCAAGTTCACTGATATTTTCTTCTGCTTCATCTAGTCTGATGTTGAGCCACTACAGCATTTTTTTTCAGATTAGCTATTAAATTCTTCAACTCTGTGCCTTTTATTTGGTACCTTCTCGTGTTTTCCATCTTTTTGTTGAAGTTCTCACTGTATTTGTCCATTATTCTGAGTTTGACCATCTTTATGACCATTTTTTTGAAGTCTTTATCAGGTAAATAGCTAATCTCCATTTCACTAAGGACTTTTTATGTTGTTAATTTAAAACATATTCTTTTTCTTCATTTTTCTTGATTGCCTATGTTGGATTTTATACATTAAATAAAACAGCCACCTCTCCCAGTCTTGAAAAAGTGGCCTTCTGTAGGAGATGAAACTTCTTGTTCACCTCTGCCCTAGCTCTTGTCTCTCAATCTTTGTGACTGTCCTTTGTGACTTTTTTTTAAGTGGCTCCCAATATCTGAAGGTATGCCAAGACCTGTAAGTGTCCCAAAAGAGAGGATCTGTCAGCACCTAGATTCAGGCTGATTGAAAGCCAAACCCTCAAGAAGCAGTTTTTAAAGTATGCCAATATATACAGTCTGTGGGACGACGAGCATAAATCCCATTGGCCACCAGAACCAGGTATATGCCAGTGTCCCCTAGATGAGAGCCAGCAAATCAGGATGACAGAAAAGTGTAAATATTCCTTTGAGGAGATACCGGTGACCTGTAATAAAACAGAGGGAGAGCACAAAGTGGCACCCATCAGCCACTGTCCCCAGAGAACACCTCAGTAGGTTCCTAGATGTGTGCCAAAAGAGATGCCTATCTCTCCTGCCAAACCTCCAGGACAGGCAAATAGGCCTCTCTTCTAGAAAGACTGGAGTGAGTTTCAGTCAGGTCTGTGCATTGCCTTGGGGGTAGTAGCCTGCCAAGAACTGTCTTTCCATTTGTTACCGTTCCATTGGATCTAGGAATGCATGGCCCCTGGTAGCAGTCAGGGTGTCTCCTGGGCAGCAGCCATAAAATCTGTGGTGCCAGACATAAAAAACAGAGCACCAGATGTGTTAAAGCTCCCCCCTGGGAAATACTGACACTCTGGAGCATGGCAAAGAGAGAATGCAAAGATGACACTTGCCAGACTCCATCCCCAGAGAGAACCCCAGCATGTTCCTACATGTGTGTTAACTGAGATGTCTTGCCCTCCACTCAGTGTTTTAAGATAAGAAAATAAGGCTGGGTGTCTTTTAATCAGCTGCTTCTATACTGATCCCTGGGGTGAGTGAGGTCAAGAGTACAAGTCCTGTAACAGCCATTTCTCAGTGTAGGCCCTGTGGATACAAGCACTGTTGGTTTTCAAAAATAAGATGTTTTGGCAGCATGGGGCACCTGGGTGGCTCAGTCGGTTAGCCTTTGGACTTCAGCTCAGGTCATGATCTCACAGTTCATGAGTTCAAGCCCTGTGTCAGGCTCTGTGCTGACAGCTCACAGCTTGGAGCCTGCTTTG
The DNA here is from genome assembly GCF_007474595.2 of Lynx canadensis. Lineage (NCBI taxonomy): Eukaryota > Metazoa > Chordata > Mammalia > Carnivora > Felidae > Lynx > Lynx canadensis. Next base: position 51,936,597 of record NC_044303.2, on the reverse strand, counting down.
GATTTTGTGTCTCCGTCTCTCTCTCTGTCCTTCCCCAGCTGACTCTCTGTCTCTTTCTCTCTCTCAAAAATTAAAAAATTTAAAAAAAATTCTCAAGATGTTTTGGTGGTTTGTCTCCTCGGTGCAGTCTTATAAGTTGGGGTACCCAATGTGCTTAATCCCTTTTCTCCTCAGTGAGAAGCTCCCTAGCCACTAGCAACTGTTGTTGATTTGACTAATCTAGCTAGGCACCTCCTATAAGTAGAATCCTACAGTATTTGTCATTTTGTGACTGGCTTATTTCACTTAGTATAATGTCCTCAAGTTATATCCATGTTGTAGCATGTGTCAGAATTTTCTTTCTTTCTAAGGCTTAATAGTGTTCCATTACATGTATATTCCACATTGAATTTACCCTTTCGTCTGCAGATGAACACTTGGGTTACTTCCACTTTTGTCTACTATGAATAAAGATGCCATAAACATAGGCGTACAAATATCTGGTTGAGTCCCTGCTTTCAGGTCTTTGGGGTATGTACCCAGAGATGGAATTGCTGGATCATGTGGTAATTCTGTGGTTTTGGGAGAAACCATCATAATATTGTCCATACTGGCTGCTTATTACTACCAGCAGTTCACAAGGTTTCCAGGTTTTCTACATTCCTGCCCAAACTTGTTTTGTTTTGTGTTATCCTGTACTGTTTATGAAAACTGTTCTAATGGGTGTCAATTTCTATCACATTGTGGCTTTGATTTGCATTTCTCTAATGATTAGTGACATTGAACATCTTTTCATGTGCTTAGTGGCCATTTGTTCTTTAGAAAAATTGTCTATTCAAGTCCTTTGACCACTTTTTAATCTGGTTGCCTTTTAGTTGTTGTAGTTATTGCTATACCTGTTTTTACATATCAAAATTATATTTGCTATAAACTGTTTTTCCTTTATACCAATTGTTTCTGTATGTTAACTCTGTTTCATTTAAGTATATACGTGAAGAGGTTTACTGAGTGCTGATAAGAACTATATTCCAGGTCAAAAAAATTTTAGAATTCAGAGCTCAAAGGAATCTTTGATATAAATATAAGCTGTTATAGAAGAATTATAACATTTTATGAGAAGAAATTATTAAACATTAACCAAGTAAGGCTTTATTTTTCAGACAAATAAAGACATTTCATAGCACTTCTCTTTTTAAGAATTGCCCCAAATCAGCAGAAAGAACAGAAAAATCTACTCCTGAAATTATCGTTGCCTTATATGCTAACTTGGATGTAAATTTAGAAAAATAAATTAAATTAAAATTTTAAAAAAAGAACAGAAACAAACAAAAAACTAACTCCATTTTTAATGAAATTAGGAGACATAATACAAATCAGAAGATTTGAAACAGAAAACTGGCAGACAAATGTCAAAAGATTTAGCTGGTTAAAAAAAAGTTTAGATATCCTGCATGATGAGGTTTTGGGGGTGATAGTGGGGGTCGTGGGGTCGGGAGCCGATGGCCAAGAAAGAATTCTTGAAGACATCTTTGGTGCAAAAAGGTGATTTTTATTAAAGCATGGGGACAGGACCTGTGGGCAGGATGAGCTCCCCTGGGACCAGAAGGAGAGACTGGTTATATTCTATGGAGTTGGGGGAGCTAAATTCCAGGGGAAGTTTCCAGTGAGATTTTCATAAGCTAAAGAAGACTCACAAGATACTGGAGGCCTAGCTATTGTCAAGCTAAGGTTGTCTTTCTCTCTAGAAAATCATTAGCATTAAGACAATAGGGAGTTCCTGGAGAAAGGTTACTCTGCTGGCCTCAAGAATTTGTCAGTGTGCTGCAGGTTATAAGGAAATTTAATTTTATCTGCCATTTCCTTCTGCCTTTGTTCCTCACATCACTGCAGACACTAACTGTACTAAAATTTAAAAAGTATTGATGTCGGCAGGCCAGGTCTGAGGAGGGGGTCCCACAGTACCAGCCAAAGGAGTCCTTGGCTTTGCGCAGTACGGAAATCAAATGCAAACCTGCAGGAAATGAGAATAGAGTTTATTGAAGATATAAAGAGCAAATACGAACAGAGTGTCTGGGAGACTCTGAAAGGAAAGGAGCATGAGCTTTGTCTTTGCTCGGAGTCTGGGTTTTTTTCATTGACGACTGTGGTCTGTTGTACATGTCCTCTCAGGCACCCAGGAACAGATTACAACAAAGACGAGGACCCAGGTGTTACTCTTTGGAGCCAGGTCATCTTGGCGTTGAGATGTCTAGGCTGGTGGCCTGGAATATGCACGTGAAAGCTTTGTCTGGCCATTCTCACCTGGTCCTTCCTTAGATGTGATTTATCTACTCTAAAGAAAACATCAACTCCTTGTCCCTTACAAGGACATACACTATTTGCATTATGAGGCATGTGTAACATGGGGGTGGGGTGGGGGGGGGGGGGTACGGGTCCTAGAAAGATAGAAGCAGGAAAAGGAGCAAAAAGCAGATTTTTATGGAGTCCTTCAGTTTCCCTGATTTAGGATTCAATTGGCTTAGCAGTTAAGCAGTGAGAGATTAGGAAAATGGCATCTGAGCTAGAAAAATGGAGACCCTTATTTTGCTGTGGAAAAAAAAAATGGTACAGCTGTAGCCTTCAATGATTTTTCTTGCTGGGAGGCTGGGGGAGATCACATCACAGCCCTCACCTCCAGTTAGTCACTGGATGTGATGTTCACTAAATGAATCTTTTGAGCATAAGCTGATAAATTGCCTTAGCTCTGTTTAATCCAAAGTCTATCTAATAAGTCACTAAATCCTATCTATCTATCTATCTATCTATCTATCTATGTTTCTCTAATTTTTTCCTTCCAGTCTATCTACTGTCCACCAGGTGAATACAATCCTCTCCATGGTGAATGTGGGGCTCCTTTGAGTATGTCTTCCTACAGTGCAGAGAAAGCTAAAAACTTCACTCCTTGCTGCAAGGATTCCAAAAGCAGTGGTAGGTCCACCTCTTAGATGTACTTGTAGTGAAAGGTGACCATTCAGGGAAACCTAGTGTTTTCAATAAGCACAGCCAGAGAGGCATTGGTTTTATGCTGTGGCAGCATTACAGAGATCCCCCTATCTGGTCACTGTTTTCATGGGTGGGACACATGAGACCTGTGGCCAATCTATTTTTTGTTAGTGCAGATCTGGAAGGCACCATGACAGCCTGGATACAGCCTGATCCGTGGACCAGAGCTAAAGAGTGTATTAGTGAAACGGGTGGTTCCAGTTCCCCACATCCCAGTCTCTTACAACCTCCCTGTCTCTTGGTCTGCAGTGCTATAAAAGCCATTCTCAGAGGTCCAGCCTGACCCAGCCAAACTGTCCTTCCAATAATTTCGTAGGTACTGATTTCTACCATCCAATACTTTCTGCTTGAAAACAGAATAGTCTGTGCTACCTGGACTAAACCCTGGCTAACAGAGAATTAGAAGGTATTCTTGCTTTCAAGCCTTTCCTTGGAAAGATCTGGCTCTCCATTTATACATTGGTTAGGATAAAAGGACATCCAAAAGCTATATCCTGCCCATTTCTAAGCTTATTTTTTTATTTTTTATTTTTGAGAGTGTGTGAGCAGGGGAGGGGCAGAGAGAGAACGGGACAGAGTATCTGAAGTGGGCTCTGTGGTGACAGCAGTGAGCCCAATATGGGACTCAAACTCACAAACTGTGAGCTTATGACCTGAGCCAAAGTCAGATGCTCAACTGACTGAGCCACCCAGGTGCCTCATAAGCTTCTTTCTTATAAACACTCCCTTGCACTGCAGTGTAGCTAAATGAGACAATCTTGGATTCACCAAGCATTGCAACTTCTATACTTTGCACATCTGTTTCTATGTACAGCTCCCTTTACAAGATATGCACATATCACCTGGGCTTGCTTCCAGTCCTGCACTCTTTAATCCGTTGTCAGTATAAAGTGAGTCTTTACATTGATTTATTAACATAAAGTATTATATTGGTTTCAAGTGTACATGTAAAGATATAAAAATTCTAAACGCTACTAACTGCTGATCATGATAAGTATAGTCACCAGCTGTTACCAAACGGTGTTATTACAAGTTTAGGGACTCTATTCCCTATGCAATAATTTTCACATACCTGATATTTATCTTATCACTGAAAGTTTGTAACCCTTAATACCATTTATCCATTTAACCTCAAAACTGTGCCCATCATCCCACTAGTGACCAGCACTTTGTTTTCTGTATTTAGTAGTCTGCTTTTGTTTGTTTGTTCCTCAGATTCTACTTGCTACGTTGGTTGGGTTTGTTTTTGAAATTTCAAATGTAAGGAAGATTCTGTCGTACTTGTCATATCCTATTTCACAAATTTCACTTAGTATAAGGCTTTCTAGGGCTGTTAATGTGGCATCAAATGAAAGATCTTTTTCAAGGCCAAGTAATATTCCATTCTATGTGTATACCACTTGTTCTTGATCCATTCACCTGTCGATATATACTTGGGTCTCCTCAATATCTAGACTATAATGAGTAATGCTGCAACCAAAATCAAAGTGATTATATATTTTCAAATTAGTGTTTTTATTTATGTATGTATGTGCATATGTACATATTTTTGAGTGAGTACACAGCTTTGGAAGTAATGGATCCCATGTTATTTCTCTTTGTAATTTTGGAGGAATATTCAGACTGTTTTCCCCATAGGGTATACCAAATTACACCCCCTGCCCCAATAGTGCATGAGGGTTCGTTTTCTTCATACCCTTGGCAACTCTTGGTATTTCTAACCTTTGGGTTCTACCCATCAGTTGTCAGCTGATATCACATGGTGGATTTGATTTTCCTTTACTAGATGACTAGTGATGTCGAGCATCTTCCCATGTGTCTGTTGGCCATCTGTATGTCTTCTCTGGAAAAATGTGTATTCAAGGCCCCTGTCTACGATTTCATCTAATGATTTGATGGTTTTGTGTTGACTTGTATAAATTCTTTCAATACTTTGAATATTCACCCCTTATCAGATACAGCATTTACAAATGTCTCTTGCATTCTGTAGGTTACCTTTTCATTTGATTGATGGTCTCCTTTGCCGTTTAAGAGCATCACATTTTGATGCGGTCCCAATCAGTTGATTTCTGTTCTTGGTTCCCTTGCCTGAGGAGACCTACCTAGAAAAGTGTTGCAAAGACTAATGTCTGAGTAGTTACTGCCAGTGTCATCATCTTGCAGTTTTATGGTCTCAGGTCTCACATGTGGATCTGTAATGCATTTCAAGTATGTTTGTAAGGGGTCAAAAAGTGGTCCAGTTTTATTCTTTTGCATGGACTGTCCAGTTTTCCCAGCGCTGTGTATTGAAGAGACTCTATTTTCCCCTTAGCCTATCCTTGCCACCTTTGTTGTAGATTCATTGACCATGTAAGTGTTCTGTTCCATAGCTATTTCCTTCCATTGATCTATGTGTTTATTTTTGGTGCCAGTTGTGGTGCCAATTGTGTGTGTGTGTGTATGTTTGTGTAATTGATAATAGGATTTTTTCAAATATTCTGTTTCTGTTATTAGTGTATAAAATTACATGTTTCTCAGGGCACCTGTGTGGCTCAGTGGGTTGAACATCCGACTCTTGATATCAGCTCAGGTCATGATCTCACGGTCCGTGGGATTGAGCCCTGCATCAGGCTCCCCACTGACAGCACAGAGCCTGCTTGGGACTCTCTCTCTCTCTGCCCCTACCCCACTTGCACTCTCTCTCTCTGTCTCAAAATAAATAAATAAACATTTAAAAAAATTTAATTACATGCTTCTCTGTATTAATTCCATAACTTCTGGCTTTACTGAATTTATTAATCTGTTCTAATGGTTTTTGGAGCAGTTTAAATTTTGTTTATACTGTACTATGTCATCCGCTTACTGACAGTTTTACTTTTTTTTTTTTTTTTTTTGACAATTTGGATGACTTTGATTTCTTTTTCTCATCTGACTGGTGCATTTAGGACTTCCAGTACTACACTGAATTAAAGTGGTGACAGTGGATCTTGTCTTGTTCTTGACTTTTGAGGAAAAGCTCTCAGTTTTTCACCATTAAATATGATTTAGCTTTCTGTTCATCAAATATGATGTTTATTATGTTGAGGTATGTTTCCTCTAAACCTACTTCATGGGAGTTTTTATCATGAATGCATGTATTATTGTGTCAAGTGCTTTTTCTGCATCCATTCAGGTGTTTTTTATCCTTTGTCTTATTAGTGTGATGTATATGTATCACATTGATTGATTTGCAAATAGGGAACCACACTTGCATCCTGTAATAAATCCTACTTGATTTTGGTAAATGAATTTTTAATGTTTTTTAATTGTTTTTGGTAACATGTTGTTGATAGTTTTTGCATCTATGTTCATCCAATTTGCTATTACTGAACCATTCATGCATTGCTGGAATAGATCCTACTTGATCATGGTAAGTGATTTTTTTTAATGTATTTTTGAATTGTTTGCTAAGATTTTGTTAAGAATTGTTTTCGTGTAGGGGCACCTGGGTGGCTCAATCATTTCAGCATCCAACTTTGGCTCAAGTCATGATCTCGTGGTTTGTGAGTTCAAGTCCTTCATCAGGTGTGCTGACAGCTTGGAGCCTGGAGCCTGCTTCAGATTCTGTGTCTCCCTCTCTCTTTAGCTCTCCTCTGCTCATGCTCTGTCTCTCTCTGTCTCTCTCTTTTCTCTCTCCCTCACAAATAAACTTAAAAATTTTTTTAAATATTTTTCATCTATGTTCATCAGAGATAATAGCCTGTAGTTTTCTTTTTTCTTTTTCTTTCTTTCTTTTTTGTTTTTTGTAATATCTCTATCTCTAATATCTTGATATCAGGGTAATGCTGGCCTTAATAATATATAGGAAATTTTCCTTATTATTGTACTTTTTTGGAATAGTTTTAGAAATATAGGTATTAACTCTTCTTTACATGTTTGGTAGAATTCACCTGTGACACTGTCTGTCCTATACTTTTGTTAAGAGATTTTGTTGTTGGTGTTTATTATTTAATTTTATTATTTGTAATCAGTCTTCAAATTTTGTATTTTTTTATTCTGTTTTAGAAGATTGTGTGTTTCTGAGAATTTCTCTCTCCTAGGTTATCCGATTTGTTGGCATATAATTTTTCATAATATTCTGTTATAATCCATTTTATTTGCATTGTGGTTATTTCTCCTCCTTTATTTGTGATTTTAAGACTTTTTTGGATGAATCTAAAACTTTATTTTATCTTTTCAAAGAACTAGTTCCTTGTTTCATTGGTCTGTTCTTTGCTTTTATAGTCTATTTCATTTTTAATCCCTGCTCCCATCTTTATTATTTTTTCCTTCTGCTAGCTTTGGGCTTTGTTCTTTTTCTAGCCCTTTTAGGTGTAAGGTTATGTTGTTTATTTGAGAATTTATTTTTTTGGTTTCTTGAGGTAGGCCTATATTGCTATTAACTTACCTCTTAGGTCTGCTTTTGCTGTGTTTCAAAGATTTTTCACCATTGTGTTTTCATTTTCATTTGTCGCCATATACATTTTTTATTTCCTCTTTGACTTCTGGGTTGACACATTGATTGTTTAGTAACATGTTGTTTAAACTCCATGTGTTTGTGTTGTGTTCTTTCTAGATTTCTCCTTATAATTGATTTCTACTTTCACATGTTGTAGCCTGAAAAGATGCATGATACGATTTCAGTCTTCTTAAGTTTGTTGAGACTTATTTTCTGGCCTAACATGTGATCTATCCTAGAGAATGTTCAATGTGCACTTGGAAAGAATTTGTATTTTGTTGGTTTGGATGGAATGTTCTATATATATCTGTTAGGGTTTTCTTGTCTAATGTGTCCTTCAAAGCCACTGTTTTCTTGATTATTTTCTTTCTGGATGATCTTTCCATTGTTGTAAGTCGGGTGTTAAAGTGCCCTACTATTATTGTATTACTGCCAATTTCTTTCTTTAGGTCTGTTAATATCTGCCTTATACATTGGGTGCATCAATATTTACAATTGTTATCTCTTCTTCTTGTTTTATTTCCTTTATCATTATGTACTGTCCTTCTTTGTTGTTGTAGTATTTGTTTTAAGGTAAATTTTTTTCTGATATAAGTATTGCTGCCCCAGTTTGTTGTTGCTGCTGCTTTCATTTGTATGGTATATGTTTTTCCAGTCCTTCATTTTCGGTCTGTATGTGTCTTTAGATCTAAAATGGGTCTCTTGTGGGCAGTGTATAGATGGGTCTTGTGTTTTTTGTTTCTGTTTTTGCTTTTTTTTTTTTTTTTTTTAGTCCATTCAGTCATGCTATGTCTTTTGATTTGAGCATTTAGTCCATTTATACTTAAGGTAATTATTAATAGGTATGTATTATTGAAATTTGTTAATTGTTTTCTGGTTGTTTATGTAGTTCTTCTCTGTTCCTTTCTTTTGCTTTCTTTTCTTGTGGTTTGATTGCTTTCTTTAGTGTTCTGCCTGGATCTATTACAGGTTTTTGGTTTGTGGTTAGCGTTAAGTTCATGTATAGCATCTTATATGCATAGCAGTCTATACTAAGTTGATGGTTATTTAAGTTTGAACACATTCTAAAAGCACTGAATTTTTACTCCCTTCTCCATATTTTATGTATATGATGTCATATTTTGTATCTTTCTGTGTATCCCTTTACTGATTTTTGTAGATGTAATTGATTTTACCACTTCTGTGTTTTAACCGCCATAGTGGCTTTATGAGTGATTAGCCTACTACCTTTTATTAATGTTTGCTTTTACCTGTGAAATTTTTTCCTTTCATAATTTTCTTACTCCAGTATGTTCTTTCCTTTCCACTCAACTTTCTTTAATATTTCTTGTAAGGCTGATTCAGTGGTGATGAACTCCATATTACTTTTGTTTGCCTGGGAAACTCTTTTTCTCTCCATCTATTCTGAATGATATCCTTGCTGGTTAGAGTGTTCTTGGCTGCAGGGTTTTTTTTTTTTTTCATCACATTAAATATATCTTGCCACTCCCTTCTGGTCTGCAGAGTTTCTGCTGAAAAATCAGGTGATAGCCTTATGGAGTGAGTTTCCCTTATATGTAACTCTTTTTCTTTTCTCTTGCTGCTTTTAAATCCTCTTTTTTTATCACTACTTTTTGCCATTTTGATTATTATGTGTCTTGGGGTAGACCATCTTGGGTTAATCTTTTAGAGGCTCTCTGTGTGCTTCTGAGACTGTATGTGTATTTTCTTCTCTCCAAACTAGGGAAGTTTTCAGTCATTATTCCTTCAAAAAAGTCTTCTGCCCCCTCCTGTCTCTTCTCCTTTTAATAACCCTAAATTGCAAATGTCATTATGTTTGATAATGTCACTGAGTCCCCTTACCCTATTCTCATTTCTTATTCTTTTTGCTGTTCATCTTGGTTGCTTTCTATTACTTTTTCAGATTACTGATTCTTTCTTCTGCATCCTCTGATCTGAAGGTGATGCCCTGTAATGTATTTTTAATTTAGTTATTGAATTCTTCATCTCTGTTTTTTTTTTAATGTTTTCTGTCTCTTGGTGAAGTTCTCATTGAGCTTATCCACTCTCTTTTTTTCAAGTTCAATGACTCTCTTTAAGTCCATTACTTTGAATTCTTTATCAGACACATTGCTTATCTCTGTTTCATGTAGTTCTTCTGCTATGATTTTATCTTGTTCTTTCATTTAGAACATTTTCCTTTGTCTCTTTATTTTATCTAACTCCAAGTTTCTTATTTTTTTTAATGTTTGTTTATTTTTGAGAGAGACAGAGACACAGTGTGAGCAGGGAAGGAACAGAGAGAGAGAGAGAAAGACAGACAGACAGACAGAATCTGAAGCAGGCTCCAAGCTCTGAGCTGTCATCACAGAGCCCAACATGGGGCTTGAACCCACGAACAGAGAGATCATGACCTGAGCTGAAGTCAGATGCTTAACTGACTGAGACACCCAGGCACCCATCTGAGTTTGTTTCTACATATGAGGGATCGCAGTTACATCTCCAGGTCTTGATTGTAGTGGTCTTGTGTAGAAGAGGTCCTGTGACCTGTAGTACAATTTCCCCTCATACAAGAACCAGGAGCCTTAGGAGTGTCACCTATTTGGGTTGCATGTGTCCTACTCTTGTGGCTGTAGCACATTCACTTTTAGCCCACTTGGCTGCAATGACCTGCTTTGCCTGCTATTGGCACACTAGTGAGGGTTTGGTCCCTTTCTATTGAAGGGCCTGTATGAGGTTGCTGTGGGCTTGTAAGTGGGCAGTGTCAGCAGTTAAGCTAGCCGTCTGCAGTTAGCCTCTCTGCCACAACTATGAGCACATTAAATGCCTGGGCTTTCTCCCTGTGCAGCCAGCTAATAAAGCCTTGGCTGCTTGAACCATGGGCATGCTGGTGTGTGGGGCTATCTCCCCCTCTCTCCAGGGCAGGAGTTATTTTGGAGAGGAGCCAGTTCCTGACAGGCCTGCTTGCAGGGTATGGCAGGGCAAAAGTGGCTTCGTCAGGATGCCTGCCAAGATGGGTGGGTTGGATGGGGTGGGTCTGCAGGGGAACAGTGGGTTGGGCACATGGCACTAGCAAGATGGAGACTGCTAGTGCTGGTTCCTGCAAATGTCTAGCTATCTAGGTCGGGGAGGGGAAGAAAATGGTATCCACTAGCATGTTTGTTCTTGGAGAAGTCTCCTGAAGATCCCTGCTCCTTTAGCACAGGTTCTGAGATTACCAAATAAGTCTTCATGCATCCCCCAAGTGCTTTTCAAACTACTAGTTCTGTGCTGTGTCTTGGGCAGAGTTATTATGCCAGCTTTTTAAGAGTGAGGCCTCTGTTTCCTATTGCTCTCCAGGCTCTCTTGAAGTTAAGGTCTGTTAATTTTTCAAGAAGTGCACTTATGATGAGCACAGGGTGATGTATGAAAGTGTTGAATTAGTATATTGTATGCATGAAACTAATATAACACTATATGCTAACTAACTGGAATTAAACGTTTAAAAAACAAAGAATAAAACTAAAAACATAAAGTACCCAGAGTTAAGCCCCACTAGTTTTATTTTTTCCTTTTCTTTATTTTTTTTTAGATGCAAGTTAGTTAACATATAGTGTAGTATTGTTTCAGGAGTAGAATTTAGTGATTCATCACTTACATATAATATGCAGTACTCATCCCAACACGTGCCCTCTTTTTTTTAAATTTTTCTAATTTACATCCAAGTTAGTTAGCATATAGTGTAACAATGATTTCAGGAGTAGATTTCTAATGCCCCTTACCCCGTTTAGCCCATTCCCCCTCCCACAACCCCTCCAGTGACCCTCTGTTTGTTCTTCATATTTAAGTCTCTTATGTTTTGTTCCCTTCCCCGTTTTTATGATTTTTGCTTCCCTTCCCTTATGTTCATCTGTTCTGTGTCTTAAAGTCCTCATATGAGTGAAGTCATATGATATTTGTCTTTTTCTAATTTCACTTAGCATAATACCCTCCAGTTCCATCCATGTAGTTGCAAATGGCAAGATTTCATTCTTTTTGATTGCCGAGTAATACTCCATTGTATATATATACCACTTCTTCTTTATCCATTCATCCATCGATGGACATTTGGGCTCTTTCCATACTTTGGCTATTGTTGATAGTGCTGCTATAAACATTGGGGTGCATGTGCCCCTTTGAAACAGCACACCTGTATCCCTTGGATAAATACCTACTAGTGCAATTGCTGGGTCATAGGGTAGTTCTATTTTTAGTTTTTTGAGGAACCTCAATACTGTTTTCCAGAGTGGCTACACCAGTTTGCATTCCCACCAGCAGTGAAAAAGAGATCCTTTCTCTTTCTCCGCATCCTCAACAACATCTGTTTTTGCCTGAGTTGTTAATGTTAGCCATTCTGACAGGTGTGAGGTGGTATCTCATTGTGGTTTTGATTTGTATTTCCCTGGTGATGAGTGATGTTGAGCATTTTTTCATGTGTCACTTGGCCATCTGGATGTCTTCTTTGGAGAAGCGTCTATTCGTGTCTTTTGCCCATTTCTTCACTGGATTATTTGTTTTTGGGGTGTTGAGTTTGATAAGTTCTTCATAGATTTTGGATACTAACCCTTTATCTGATATGTTGTTTGCAAATATCTTCTTCCATTCTGTTGGATGCCTTTTAGTTTTGCTGATTGTCTCCTTCGCTGTGCAGAAGCTTTTTATTTTGATGAGGTCCCAGTAGTTCATTTTGCTTTTGTTTCCCTTGCCTCCAGAGGTGTGTTGAGTAAGAAGTTGCTGCGGCCAAGATCAAAGAGGTTTTTGCCTGCTTTCTCCTCGAGGATTTGGATGGCTTCCTGTCTTACATTGAAGTCTTTCATCCATTTTGACTTTATTTTGTGTATGGTGTAAGAAAGTGGTCCAGGTTCATTCTTCTGCATGTCGCTGTCCAGTTTTCCCAGCACCACTTGCTGAAGAGACTGTCTTTATTCCATTGGATATTCTTTCCCGCTTTGTCAAAGATTAGTTGGCCATACATTTGTGGGTCCATTTCTGGGTTCTCTATTCTGTTCCATTGATGTGAGTGTCTGTTCTTGTGCCATACCATTACTGTCTTGATGATTACAGCTTTGTAATACAGCTTGAAGTCTGTCAACACATGTCCTCTTAATGCCATCATCCATTTAGCCTATTGTACAACCCAGCACTCTGCCAGCAACCCAAACAAACCCTGTTTGTTCTCTACAGTTAAGAGCCTTTTATGGTTTGCCTTCCTCTCTGTTTTTGTCTTATTTTTCCTTTCCTTTACCTATGTTCATCATTTTGTTTCTTAAATTCCACATATAAGTGAAATCATATGATATTTGTTTTCCTGTGACTGACTTATTTCACTTAGTATAATACATCTACGTTGTTCCATCTACGTTGTTGCAAATCATAAGATTCCTTCGTTTTTGATCATGAGTTATATTCCTTTGTGATATATATACACCATTTTCTTTATACATTTATCAGTCAATGGAATTGGGCTCTTCCATAATTTGGCTATTGTTGATAGTGCGCTATAAACATTGAGGTGCATGTGCCCTTCGAATCAGCATTTTTGTATCCTTTGGGTAAATATATAGCAGTACAATTGCTGGGTCATAGGGTAGTTCTATTTTTAATTCTTTGAGGAGCCATCATAATGTTTTCCAGAGTGGCTGCACCAGTTTGCAGTCCCACCAACAATGCAAAAGGGTTCCCCTTTCTCTGCATCCTTGCCAACATCTGTTGTTTCCTAAGTTGTTAATTTTAGACATTCTGTCAGGTGTGAGGTGGTATCTTGTGGTTTTGATTTGTATTTCTCTGATGAGTGATATTGAGCATTTTTTCATGTGTCTGTTAGCCATCTGGATGTCTTCTTTGGAAAAGTGTCCATTCATGTCCTCTGCCCATTTCTTCACTGGATTATTTGTTTTCTGAGTGTTGAGTTTGATAAGTTCTTTGTAGATTTTGGATGCTAACCTTTTATCCGATACGTCATCTGCAAATATTTTCTCCCATTCTGTCGGTTGCCTTTTAGTTTTGTTGATTGTTTCCTTCACTGTGCAGAAGCTTTTTATCTTAATGAGGTCCCGATAGTTCATGTTTGCTTTTGTTTCTGTTGCCTCTGGAGACATGTCTAGTAAGCAGTTGCTGTCACTGACGTCAAAGAGGTTGCTGCCTGTGTTTTACCGCAGGATTTTGATGGTTTCCTATCTCACATTTTGGTCTTTCATCCATTTTGAACTTATTTTTTGTGTATGGTGCAAGAAAGTTGCCCAGTTTCATTCTTCTGCATGTCGTTGTCCAGTTTTCCCAACACCATTTTCCATTGGATATTTTTTCCTGCTTTGTTGAAGATTAGTTAGTCATACATTTGTGGGCTCATTTCTGGGTTCTCTATTCTATTCCATTGATCTATGTGTCTGTTTTTGTGCCAGTACCATCTGCCTTGATGATTACAGCTTTGTAATACAGCTTCAAGCCTGGAATTGTGATTCCTCCAGCTTTGGTTTTCCTTTGGCTATTCAGAGTCTTCTCTGGTTCTACACACATTTTAGAATTGTTTGCTCTGGCTCTGTGAAGAATGTTGGTGTTATTTTGATAGGGATGGCATTGAACATGTAGATTGCTTTGGGTAGTATAGACATTTTAACAATATTTGTTCTTCCAATCCATGAGCATGGAATGTTCTTCCATTTCTTTGTGTCTTCCTCAATTTCTTTCATAAGAATTCTATAATTTTCAGCATACCTAGGTTTTACCTCTTTAATTGGGTCTATTCCTAGGTATCTTACGAGTTTTGGTGCAGTTGTAAATGGGGTCAATTCCTTGATTTCTCTTTCTGCTGTTTCATTATTAGTATACACAAATGCAACTGATTTCTGTACATTGATTTTATGTCCTGTGACTGCTGAATTCATGTATCAGTTCTAGCAAATTTTTGATGGAGTCTTTTGGGTTTTCCATGTAGGGTATCATGTCATCTGCAAAGAGTGAAAGTTTGACTTCTTCCTTGACAATTTGTATACCTTTTATTTATTTTTGTTATCTGATTGCTGAGGCTAGGGTTTCCAGTATTATGTTGAATGACATTGCTGAGAGTAGACATCCCTGCTGTGTTCTTGACCTTAGGGGAAAAGCTCTTAGCTTTTCCCCATTGAGGATGATATTAGCTGTGAGTCTTTTGTATATGGCCTTTATGATGATGAAGTATATTTCTTCTATCCCTACTTTTTTGAGGGTATTCATCAAGAAAGGATGCTATATTTTGTCAAATGCTTTTTCTGCATCTTTTGAGAGGATCATGTGGTTCTTATCCTTTCTTTTATTAATGTGGTATATCACATTGATTTTGTGGATATTGAACCCCCCTGAAGGCCCAGGAATAATTCCCACTTGACTGTGGTGAATAAGCTTTTGATGATTGTTATATTTGGTTTGGCTAGTATCTTGTTGAGAAATTTTTGGCATCAAGTTGCATCAGGGACATTAACCTGTAATTCTTTTAGTAGGTTTGTCTGGTTTTGGAATCAAGGTAATGCTGGCCTCGTAGAATGAGTTTGGAAGCTTTCCTTACCATTTTCTATTTTTTTGGAACAGTTTCAAAAAGAATAGGTAGGCTTTTGAATTCTTGCTAAAGAATTCTTCTTTAAATGTTTGGTAGAATTCCCCTGGGAGCCATCCAGCTGTGGACTTATTTGTGGGATTTTGATTACTGATTCAATTCTTTACTATTAGAATTCTGTCCAAAATTGTCTATTTCTTCCTGTTTCTATTTTTGGTAGTTTATATGGTTTCTAGGAATTCATCCATTTCCTTCCAGATTGTCCAATTTGTTGGCATATAATTTCTCATAATACTCTCTTATATTGTTGTATTTCTGCAGTGTTGGTTGTGATTTCTCTTCATCATGATTTTATTTATGTGAGTCCTGTCCTTGTTCTTTTTGATACATCTAGTGAGGGGTTTATCAATTTTTTTAATTCTTTCAAAGAACCAGGACCCTTGTTTCATTGATCTGTTTTTTTATTTTGATGTCATTGATGTTTTTTAATTTTTTAATATTTATTTACTTTGAGAGACAGAGAAAGAGAGAGAGATAGAGAGAGAAGGAGACACAGATTGGAAGCAGGTTCCAGGCTCTGAACTGTCAGTGCAGAGCTCTGATGTGGGCTTGACTCACAAACTGTGAGGTCATGACCTGAGCCAAAGTCGGATGCTTAACCGACTGAGCTACCCAGGTGCCCCTGATGTCATTGATTTCTGTTCTAATCTTTATTATTTCCCTTCTTCTGTTGTTTGGGCTTTATTTGCCATTCTTTTTCCAGCTTCTTTAGTGTAAGTTTAGGTTGTATATTTGACACATTTCTTCCTTCTTAGGAAGACCTAGATGGCTATACACTTCCATTTTATGACTGCCTTTGCTGTATCCCAGGTTTTGGACTGCTATGTTTCATTTTCATTGGTTTCCATGTACTTTTTTTATTTCCTCTTTAAATTCTTGGTTACCCAATTCATTCTTAGGATGTTCTTTAACTTCCAAGTATTTGTGGTTTTTTCCAAATTTTTCTTGTGGTTCAAGTTCATAGCTTTGTTGTCTGAAATATGCATGGTATGATTTCAATCTTTTTGTACTTGTTGAGGGCTGATTTGTGGACCCAGTATCTGATCTATTCTGAAGAATGTTCTATGTGCACTTGAGAAGAATGTGTTCTGCTTTAGGATGAAAGGTTTTGAGTAATATCTGTTAAGCCTAGCCAGTCCAGTGTGTCATTCAAAGCCATTGCTTCCTTGTTGATTTTCTGGTTAGATGATGTATCCATTGTTGTAAGTGGGGTATTAAATAATACAATAATAGTATGGGACTTCAACAGTGAGTTTTTTTTATATGTTTTAGTAATGTGACTTTATATTAGGATTCTTTCAAGTTGGGGCCATAAATATTCACAACTCCTAGATCTTCTTGGTGGATAGACCCCTTAATTATGATACAATTTTCTTCTTCATCTCTTGTTTATAGTCTTATTTAAAATCTAGTTTGGCTGAGAGAAGTATGGCTACACTGGCTTTCTTTTGACGTCCATTAGCATGACAAAATGGTTTCTCCATCCCCTCACTTTCAAACTGCAGGTTTCTTTAGGTCCATGATGAGTCTCTTGTAGGCAGGGTATAGATAGATGGTTTTTTTTTTTTTTTTTTTTAACATTTATTTATTTTTGAGAGACAGAGACAGAGTGTGAGTGGGAGAGGGGCAGAGAGAGAGGCAGACACAGAATCCAAAGCAGGCTGCAGGTTCCAGACTCTGAGCTGTCAGCACAGAGCCCGATGCGGGGCTCAAACTCAGAACCGTGAGATCATGACCTGAGCTCCAATCGGACGCTTAAACTGACTGAGCCCCCAGGCGCCTCAGTCTTGTTTTTGTTTTTGTTTTGTTTTTTAATCCATTCTGATACCCCATGTCTTTTGATTGGAGAATTTAGTCCATTTAGATTCAGAGTGATTATTGAAAGATATGAATTTAGTGCCATTTGTTGCCTGTAGAGTTGGTGTTTCTAGTGATTTCTCTGGTCATTTCTAGTCTCTGTTGCTTTTGGTCTTTTGTTTGTTTTTTCTTCTACTCTAAGAGTCTCCCTTAAAATTTCTTGCAAGGCTGAGTTAGTGGTCACAAACTCTTTTAGTTTGTTTACTGGGAGACTTTTATCTCTCCTTCTATTCTGAATGACAGGCTTGCGGGATAAAGAATTCTTGGCTGCATATTTTTCCCATTCAGCATGTTAAATATATCCTGCCACTCCTTTCTGGCTTGCCATGTTTCTGTGGACAGATCTGCTGCAAGCCTGATCTGTCTTCCTTTTAATTAAAAAAAAAAAATTTTCCCCTTGCTGCTTTCATGATTCTTTTCATGTCTGTGTATTTTGTGAATTTGACTATGATATGCCTTGGTGATGGTTGGATATTGTTAAATTTAATGGGAGTTCTCTGTGCATCTTGGACTTTAATGTCTATGTCCCTCCCCAAATTAGTGAAGTTTTCAGCGATAATTTGCTCACATAAACATTCTGTCCCTTTTTTTCTCTTTTCATCCTCTAAGACTCCAATGATATGAATGTTATTCCTCTTTAATAAGTTTCTGAGTTTCTCTAAAGTTTCGTATCATGATCATCTGCCTTTGTTTCCTCTTCTTTTCAGCTTCATTATTTTCTATAATTTTATCTTCTATATCACTAATTTTCTGCTCTGCTTTATCCATCCTCGCCTCCATGGCATCTATTCAAGATTGCATCTCAGTGATGGCTTTTTTAATTTTGGCCTGGCTAGATTTTAGCTCTTTTATCTCTGCAGAAAGGGATTCTCTGATGTCTTCTATGCTTTTCTCAATGCCAGCTAGTATTCTCATAATCATAGTTTTAAATTCTAGTTTTAGATATCTTAGTTATATCTGTGTTGATTAAATTCCTGGCTGTTTCTTCCTGTTCTTTCTTTTGGGGTGAATTCTTCCATCTTGTCATTTTGGAGGAAGAAAAAAATTAATAAAATAAAAAATTGAAAATAAAACAAAATCAAATGAAGTTAGTCCTAGGTGTGTTTTGGTTGCTTATTAAGAGAAGCTTGATAGAAAAAGAAGAAAAGAAAAAAAAGAGAGAAAAGAGAGAAGAAGATAAATTAAATTTTTACTTTAAACAATGAAAGAAATAGAAATAAAATTTCTTTCTGTATCCAAGAAAGAAAAACGGAAAGAAAGAAAATTTAAAAAGAAACAAAAACAGAAGCAAAGAAAATGAACAATTTAACAAACAAAACAAAACCCAAAACCTAAGCTAGATCCAGTTTCCCCTAGAGCTGAAACATTGCAGCATACTATAATCTGTAGAGCAAGTGGGTAGAAAGGATTTGTGCTGGTCTTCTGAAGGAGGGGCCTGCTGTGCTGATTCTCAGGTAGACATGTTTTAGTGGCAATGAGCCTCCAGGGTGCAGGTGGGTGGGACTTGGTGTAAGTGGTTCCAGCCTCCACCAGATAGCGCTGTGTTTCTCTCTAAAGTCTGACCATGCTGTTGAGGGGGGGGAGGGGGGCAGACAATGGCATCACCCCACTAAGGGCAACTTGTGGCTGCCTCTGTTCAAGAGGCCCTCAAAGAAAAGTGTCCCAGGCTTTTGTCAGATTCCTATTCTTAACCTGTCTGTGCCCAGAAGTTGGCACACCCAGCACTACAGTTCTGCTCTCTCTCTGGCCCATGGCTGGGATTCAAAGCTCCAAATCTTAAAGGGCATGGTAAATCACAGACCCACTCCCCTCCTCCAACATGCCCAGTGGCTGGAGTCTGCTGTCGCACACAGTAAAAAGCTGCAACAAGGATATCTGCCATCTACATGTGTTTCTGTTTCTTGATGTTGAAAGGCCACTCAATAGCTCCCAGCAGGCCCTTAGTCCTCGGAGAGGCAAAAAAAACCTTCTTCCAAATATACACCTGGAATGTCTCCCAGTGCCACCCAGGGGATCCCCACACCACAGAGTGTTGCCCAAACCTTACACATAGCTCACACCCTACCACTCTCCCTTTTCCTGACCACTCTCTGGGGAAAGGGTTCCCTTCCCTCCACAGCACCACAGCTTTCCTCTCCCCAGTTCACAGCTCTGAACCTCACATCTGCCATGTTCTCTTCCTCCAGTTGTGTAGATTGTTTTCTTAATCCTCAGCTCAGGGGATGTGTTTGAGGGATGAGGTCGACTCAGGGTCCCCCTACTATTCTGCCATCTTAATTAACTTCCCTCCCAAGCCCCACTGGTTTTCAAAGCCAGATATTATGGGGACTCATTTTCCCAGTGTGGGCCCACAGTGCCTGGAGTTTCTGGCATAGGGTCTGATCCTCTCTCTTCTCTGTGTTTGTGGTGTCCCCCATGTTGTGGTTAGTCTTGCCAGGGTTTTGGTTCCCAACCATACATCCTCCTCTCTGGCATTAACTGTGGAAGATCTGTTCTGCCAGCATTCACATCATTTTCAGAGTTAGTTTCCAAGTACAGCTGTTACCTTGGGGTGTCTGGCGGGGGGGTGGTGGTGGGAGGGGAGACAAGGTGAGCTCAGGATCCTCCTACTCCACCATCTTCCTTTTGCCTCCATATAAAGTGAGTTTGAAATTCACATTCGTCCTAATTACTGCTTTCTGCCAGGCTCTGACACTTAATAGTTCTATGATCACAGGCAAGTTTTCTAACCAATCTGTACCTGAGTTTCCCCATCTTTAAAATGGGAATAATAGACAAATCTGCATGTGTCACCACTTATATGTAGAATCTTTAAGAAAAAAAAAAAAACTCAGAGATAAAAAGAACAGAAAGGTAGTGGCAGAGGGTGGGAAGTGGCCAAAATTGGTGAAAGGGGTGAAAAAGGCCAAAGTTCCAGTTACAAAATAAGTCATAGGATGTAACAAAAAGATAAAATGGAGATCATCAGTAGGCGTTCGAAGATTTGTTGCATCTATTTGACATCCATTCATCACAGGGCCAAACTATCAAGGTGCTGACCTCTCTCCTGTAAGCTTACCTGTGCAGACCTGCTGATCTGATGCTGCCCACCCACTTTCTTCGGCAATTCTCATACACCAAACCAAACTTCTCCTGCCCTGAATCATCCCAGGGGCCAACTACTATGGGCAAACATCAGAAACCACCTCCCAGCCCTGAACCCACTGGCAATTAGTCAAACGAGCCCAATCCTAAAATGTTTACTCTGCTTTCCACACAGGGCCCCAATAAGTGTCCAGCCTATACTGTTCCCCTCGCTCATTGCTTCTGCCCCATGAACAAAGCCTGATACTTCTCACACGGCCCTGCGTGGCGGACCCGGCCCTTCCTCCTCGGGGATAGTGTCACTAAGGAAATCTTCTTGCAAACGTGGTGATTTCTTCATGTCCTCCATCACATCCATAAATCCCACAGATTTTAGAACAGTAAGGTTGTGTGAGGATTTAAATTAGGAAAAACTAAAGAATGTAGCAGCAGAGGTTCTAGCCCACAGGAAGAGATGATGTCAGTGTTACACAGTTTCCCATTGAACTTCAAAATACAATTCACAGCCCATTCCGTACTTGTTCTACAGGATCATGCCCATCTTTCTTCTCCCAACTCAGCTCTCCCCACTCTCCCTCCAGCCAGGGCTGGCTCCAGGTCCTGCGGCCTGCATAGGGGCATGTAGCCCTGTGCTCCGAGGGGCCCTTTGATTGGCTTAGTGTTCTGCTGTTGCCATCTTAAAATTCTGAATGTCTTCGATATTCATTTTACATTTTAATTTTAATTTTTTAACGTTTATTTTTACTTTTGAGAGAGAGAGAGACAGAGCATGAGCGGAGGAGTGGCAGAGAGAGAGGGGGAGACACAGGATCTGAAGCAGGCTCCAGGCTCCAAGCTGTCAGCACGGAGCCTGACAGGGGGATCGAACCCATGAACCGCCAGATCATGACCCGAGCTGAAGTCAGATGCTCAACCGACTGAGCCACCCAAGCACCCCTACATTTTCATTTTGTACTGGACCCCAAATTCATGTGGCCAGTCCTGTTGCTAGCACCCTAAGGTCCAGCCCCACCAGCCTCCTTTTGCTTTTTTTTTACACTCCAAATTCTCCCCCATCTCTAAAATAATCTTTCTCCTTCTCCTCATTTGATTAATCCTATAAATCTTCAGCTTAAATACCCTCAGGCCTTTCTGAAGCACCCCCTTTAGGTAAATCATCCTTGTCCTCCTCTTCTAACCCCTTATTCTATATAGGTAGGACATAGTATTTTGATTTTACCCTCAAATGAATCAACAGTGTAACTTCCATGAAGGCAGGGACCAGACCTGGTTTATTGACTGTGATACCCTCGGCATGTGGCACAAAGCTGACAAATACTAGTCAATAACTATCTGTTGGGCAAGTAAACTCGGGGCCTGGTTTAAGATGAAATACAAACACTGCCGGGGAAACTTGCAACTTCACCTGCTGATCATTCCCTTGGTCCCATCACTTTCTAAATATTTTTTAATCATACAGTGTTGCACTGTTTACATGGCTGACTCTGTTTTCTCTGAATTTCGGAGAGCCCCTAAATCTATATATGATCTCCCTTCCCCAATCCCTGGCTGAGACTTAAATTGTGTGTACAGAGATTAGGTGTCGGGAGGCTAATGTCTAGTATGACACTAGATTAGATGTAAGGATGTCCTTTTTTTGCCTAGGAGGATGGGAAATGTTAAGATGAATATTCTTTGATAGGTTACATGAAAATTGTAATTCCTTGGGGAACCACTACAGACGGCCAAAGAGCATTAGGGTATACTTTTTCAAACAATAGGAGAGAAAAGCAACACGTAACAAACGGCTCATGAGAATGGTGGTACGTTTATATTCAAATATGTCAGGAATTTTCTATACTAATGGCTTAAATACTCAGGCAGAAGGGCAAAGATTTTCATACTAGGTTAAAAACTGAACTATATGCTGTTCTCACATAAAAAGAAGTTTGACGGTAAAGGTTTAAAAATCTATATCCTACAAACACTAAAGAAAGCTGATATAGCTACTTAATATCAGAAAATAGATTTTGAGACCTTAAAAAATAATAGTTTCAATAACAGAGTGAACCTGTTTAATGTTCTAATAATACCTAAATATATATTCACCAAATCCTATGCCCTCAAAAGACATGAAGCAAAATTAGAACTATGAGGGGTATATAGATGTCCACCACTGAGGTGGGTTTTCTCATAATGCTTGGGGAAGTACAATAAGTAGACACAATGCCAGGTTTCTAAAACAGACCTGAGTTCCAGGCCACAATGGCTTCACCACTGAGACATATCACCTGTTTTAAAAGTAAGAGAAATAAGGGGTGCCTGGATGGCTCAGTTAAGCATCTGATGTTGACTCAGGCCATGATCTCATGACTCGTGCTGCTTCCGATTCTGTGTCTCCCTCTCTCTCAAAAATAAATAAAAATTAAAAATGTTTAAAAAAATAAAAGAGAAATAATGCCAGTATTACACAAGCTCATCCAGACAGAATATAAAGTACTTCCCAATTCATTTTATGAGTCTAACACTATCGTAATTCCAAAACCTAACCAGATCAATCGTATCAAATACTGAGCAAAACCCCTAACCGTTAGTAAATCAAATCCACCTTTTAAAAGAATAAAATGTCCCAAATTGGATTCATGTCAATATTCAAAGTTGATTCAATATTAAAAAATCCGTCATTAAAGTTGGCATATTAAGACTAAGACATTTTAATAGACATAAAGGTTGTTCAAATTCACTTTTACAATTAAAAATTCTCTTAGCAAATTTGAAAGTTAGTGGTAAATAGAAAGGCTTTCTTTTTGATATTAGCAAAGAGAAAAATATTCTCCTTTATATTTAATACAGCATTGAAGATCATAGTCAAGAAAAAGAAAGAAGTTAGGACAGGAAAGTAAGAAATAAAACATTCACACATTTAACTGTGAAGTAAAGCCACCAAACATAAATTAATATAACTGATATAAATGTAAAGTTGAATAAAACATGCAAAACCTCGGAAATGAAATTTTTAAAAATATCCCTTACAATTGCATAAAAATACCAACTATCCAGAAACTCAACTGACAAAAAGTATACAAGTGTTCCATGGGGAAACTGCACATTTTAATTGAGAGATTAAGGAATACCTTGATCAATAAAAGACGCAGACTATGTCCATGGATTGTAAGACTCAATATTGTAAAGAATCAATTTCTCCCAAACTAAGTAAGTTCAATGCAATTCCAATCAAAATTCCAACAGGATTTTTTTTTTTTTTCTGGAATGTCACTGACTGAATGTCTATATATATTTTTGAACAAAGCTTAAAGGGACAAGAATAACCAAGACATTCTTAAGGGAAAATAAGACACAAGATTGCTTTGCTATTCAGCGAAACTTATTGTAAGGCTACAGCGTTTAAAACAATATGTTCTGGTGCAAGAATAGATAGTTAAAATAGATACAAAGGCATCTGCTTTTTGACAAAGAAAAACTAAGGTAAGGATGAAGTTTTCAGTGTTATTTAGAACTAGACGACCACATGGACAATAAAAAATTATAGGTGGAAAGCAAAATAAAGCTTTGAGAATACAGAATATAATCATGATTCCAGGGTAGGAAAATACTCTTTAAGACTAATGTTAAAGGAATACGTGGTACTATTCTTAGTAAGTCTATAAAAATACACCAAGAGATTTTAAAAGTAAGCTACACAATGTGAAGATGTAACACATATAACTGACAAAAGGCTTAGACCAGGCTTTATAAAGAACTACAAACCAGTCAGAAAACCCCAACAGAAAAATGGGCAAGAGACCTGAAAAGGAATCCATGAAAGATATGCCAATGTTCAACATAACAAATGAAAAAGTATTCGATCTCAACTAGCAACAAAGGAAATGCAAATTGAAATCATGAGACACTACTACATGCCCATAGGTTAGAAAGTTAAAGACATTATAACACTAAGGGTATATAGTAACAGGAATTCTCATACTGATGGCAAATAGGTACAGTGTGACAATCATTTTGTAAATGAGATTGGCATCATCTAGTAAAGTTGATGGCAGTATTTTGCAGACAGCTTGTAATATCCTTGTCTCCAGGTATTAACATTCTTGTGATATTCCCTCACCTTGAATGAGGGCTGGACTTAGTGACTTCTTCCAATGAATAGACTATGGCAAAGGGAAGGGATATCGCTTCAAGTTATAAGGCTAATTTCCATATTTCTGGTGCACTTTCTCGCACCTCTCACTTGTTTGTTCAGAGGAAGCAAGCACTGTGTTGTAAGCTGCCCAAGGAGAATTCCATGTGGAAGAAACTGAGGACAGCTTCTGGTCAATGGCACACAAAGAAATGAACCCTGCCAACAACCCCGTCAGCAAGCATGGAAGCTCTTTCCTAGGCGAGTCTCCCCATGACTGCAGCCCTAGCTGACACACTGCAGCCATGGTAGAGACCCTAAGCCAGAAGACTGACCTAGGCTGTGGCTAGATTCCAGACCCACAGAAACTGTGAGATACTCTCTTAGGTCACTAAGTTTTGTGGTAACTCGTTAGACGTGTGATAGCTATTATAAATAGAAGTCATGCTAGATTCTGTGTGAAACCAACACCATAGCTCCCTTCCATGTTTGAAAACTAAGCTGTCAAGATGTATTTACTCAGTACAAGGAACTCCCATATGCTAGAAGCACATGTGGCCAGCTGTCTGTCCTTACTCGTCTTATCTATCTAACTCACTCTGGTGATCTCAGCCGGAAACCATGGCTTTCATGCGTACTTCCCCATGGCCTTCCCCATTTCTACCAGAGAGACTCCATCCTTCTGATTGCCGGCCCTAAATGCTTGTTTTCATTTCT
Source organism: Lynx canadensis (assembly GCF_007474595.2). Classification (NCBI taxonomy): domain Eukaryota; kingdom Metazoa; phylum Chordata; class Mammalia; order Carnivora; family Felidae; genus Lynx; species Lynx canadensis. The sequence goes on along the minus strand of NC_044303.2, from coordinate 51,911,763 downwards.
GAACAGAGTATGTCCAATCCATAAAGAATCACGATGGCTGTACTTTTAGAACATATTCCAAAGCTGACCATTTTTACCACCTCCACTGTCATCCTCCTGGTTCAATTCCTTCTCTCTTGCTTGGATTACTGAAGTAGGTTCGTCTATTCCCACCAAATGCCAGGGTAGCATATTTAAACATAAGGCAGATCAGAACTCTGTGGCTCACAACATACGCACAGCTCCCATTCCAAAGTAAATGAAACTCCTCATTGCAGGCCACAAAGCCCTACATGATCTTGCCCTGATCTCTACTACTTTCCTCCTTGTCCTGTCTGCTTGCAGGCACATTGGCCTTGTTCTTCCTAAACCTTTGCATAGGCGGTTCCCTCCTTCCCAGCAAGTCTTTCTCGGAGGAGGTTCTGCAAATCACCTTGAGGGCTGTCCCAACAGGTCTGGGGAGGGGCTTGAGAATCTGCATTTCTCATAAGTTCCCAAGAGCTGATGTGGGGACCACACTGAGAACCACGACCCTAGGGCATCCATTGAGATGGATACCGCTCTGTGTTCTGTAGAAGTCCAGGGGAAAGGCTGTGAAGGAACTTTAGGACCAATTCTCCTTCTTCCTCTTAATGAGATTTGTCCAGATGACATTTAATAGTGTGATCTCTTCCTATCTCTGTTTTCTCTTGCTTTGACTGCACCTCCTTACCTTGAGCACCTCTTTTCCCTCCCAGACCAGTATGGACCAATCATGTGATTCACTTACTGTTTACTGTTTCTCCCACCAGCTAGAATGTGAGGTCCAAGACGTGGAGATCTTTTTTATCCCAAGGGCTAAACAGACTTTTCTGAATAGATAATATTTGTCCTACAAATGATTTAATCCTTTAATTTCCTCAGAATATGAACCCATTTTTTAAAGATGTATTAACGATATCTGCTCATAGAGCATAGCGGTAAAACAGATTTTTGAGATCAGCTAAACCCGGATTTGTAAGTCAGCTTCACTAGGAGCTAGATGTTTATATGAGGTTAATGTGCTATCTGGGGCTCGGATCTTTATCTTGTAAGAACAGTAGGTGATCTGGGATAGACAAACGATCGTGAAGTCTCTAGAACAGTTTTCCTCACCAAAGGAGTGCTCAAGAAACATAACTCCCCCCCTTTGGTATCTCCCCTCCACTAGCTCACGTTTCATTTACCTTGCAGGTTAATTAAATGCCATTCTAGATGGGATTATATAGAAGTTTCTATTTTAAAACTTACCATTAAAACCTTCGCCTAAACTTTCCCTAGTACCTTGAGGTGAAAAGTTTTCCAACGTCTACCAGATGTAGTGTATAATAAGATTTTGCTGATACTGAGACAGTATTTCAAATTCAACCCCTGTAAAATATTAATCTCTGTGGACAGCATTCATCCATATATGTATTTCTGGGCAAGAGGCTACTTGAATTTTGATGGCCTGAGACCCAAAACCTCCGATTTCTTATCAGGAGCATTCTAGAGGAATAATTTTCACAAGTGTAAGTATTCTGCCTACCAGCTTCAGATCTAAATGCTGTGTGCGAGATACACAGCGACAATGACTGCTTTCACAACTATCGTGAAACACAGAAATGGTATTTATACTGCTTATGCTGCACATTCATGCATGACCTGGTATTGCTGAAATAGTCTTTATTTCGGAACATTCCAAAAGAGCAATGTACACAGTAACAAATATTAAGTCATATACCATAAGAAAGCATTCATTAGTGCAAATGGGTTTTGTAAAAGGTCTATCAAAAAGATTTATTTGCTTTAAAATGCATTCATTTCCAGAAGCATTGTTAATAAAACATTACAGTTTCTCATCCTCTGTAATAAAGTATTGAAAATCAATTGTGGTACAGTAGCAAACATTGCAGGTATTAAGTGCAATGAGCCTGTGATGCCTTTATAAATCTGAAACCCACGTAGGACAATAAATTAACAATGAAAAAGACAAGATCATCTAACTGCTGTCTGGCTATCTCCTTGCAATGCTTCAGCTTATGTTGTGCTCATTCAACATAAAATTAGGTCTTTCAAATTGTATGGTGGATTTTTGCTGATATATCCCTAGAGCTAAAAAAATAGTACCTTACCACAAAAATATTTTTATGGCACAAAATTTAAGTTGTTCCATAGTGGTTCACATAGGTGTAAAAAGAAATAGGCACAAAAAATAAAATTCCTGTAAACTATAAAAAAGTAAATTTCAAAGCATAAATTATAGAACCTAGTTGTAAATATGCAATGTATTAAAATACAGAACATGTAACAGGAAGATGTTTAGAACACGTAAGTAAATAGAACAAGTTACTTTAAAAAACTCATGGCAAAGAAAGCATTATTGATACATCTCAATTCTCTCAAAAAGTATTCAGGTACATAGCAGTTCTACAAAAACTTCCTAGATCTAAGTGTCACAATACTGCAACCGTGGATTTGAGAACGTTGCAGTATTATCTCAGGCAAATATTAAGTGCAATAATTAGTCTCTGGTGCTTGGTCCATTGGAAAACAATGCAGTAAATATGTTAAAATGCAAAAGGGAAAGAATATCCCGACGTTCACGGTTACCTAGCCAGCTAGGTAACTCAACCCTCATTTCCACGTCTTTCCCATTCTTCAAGGGTACGCGAGACAGCGTCAGTAGCAACCGTCTCTCCAGTTTCCATCCCTCAGCGTGCTGAGTGAAGACAGAGGCTTTGGAGGCTGAAGGAAACTGAAGGGACGAGACAAGGAAACAGACCGTTAATGCTGCCAGGAGTCCCAGCACTCGCTCTCATCTGTTCTCCACCCCACCAGGGACAACTCACTAGCACCTTCCCAAGCGCGCCCTGGGTTTCACGCACCCGACCTTCGCACCGTGTTCCCCGGCTTGGAAACCCCGTTCGCGGCACACTGCCATGTGTGCTGTGGGTGCAGGAGTTGCAACAGAAGTGAAAAACGACCAATGTCCACTGAGGATAAAGAATAGCTTAAAATCAGAGAGAAAAAGATAAACTCTGTCTAAAAATAAAGTTGCTTCCTTGAATGCAGATAGCAAATTACCAAGAAGAAATTTTCCACCTTCCAGATCAGGATCTGCCTATCACACTGGCAAAGAATCTAAAATGAATCCTACCCAGTTTCTGCCTAACTCTGGGGAAACCTCTCCTATAGTCTGGCAGTGACAACCTTCACAGAGGCTTAGTTTGGAGGTGGCACAATAGCCTGTATACATCAAATGTGACGGTAAACACAGATCTGCACTTACCGGGGCAGAATAAACCAGAATTTATGAAGTTTGCAACGAAACGCTTCCTAGCTGGGTAGTAGGATTCTGGCATTCACTTTTGTTTACTTTCACGTGTTTTTTTTGATAGGGGCTCAGATCAAAAAGTCAGAAACTAATACTTCTAATTGAAAAATAAAGACTATTTACACGTCCTGACAAGAAAGAAGGAAAAACTGCTTACTGGCGCATCCCTTTTCATCCTGTCACTATGGTCCGGCCCTCTCCTCAACAGCCTAACTTCTTGGGGAAGCTGTCTGTGGTTACTGCCTCCATAGTCTCATCTTCCAAATTATCCTCAACCCACCTCCGTGGAATCCTGTTGACCCATGGAATCCTGCTGATGACTCCAAGATCTCCAGTTCAAGAAGGGTACATCGTGACCATGAGCTTGTCTAATATGTGCCTTGCAACTAATCTGGAATTTTAAAGAATAAGAAAAATCCTACCTGGACCATACTATACTTACCAACATAAGCTAACCCTGGCTTAGTATCACTAAGGTGCTTTTGAAAGCATGAGTGTGGGCAAGGGTGTGCATGTGCCTGAGATTTGCTTATTTTGATAAATTATTGCTTCAGAAGTATTTGCAGTTCTATCCTGTGCTAGACATAGTTCTTGGCATTGGGGATTTAGAGTAGTGAACACTCCTTTCCCCCCCCACCCCACGCAATTTATGTTCTAGAGGGGACAGACCACAAACTAATGAAGAGGTAGAATCTACAGTCCCTCAGCTGCGGATACAGGCTCTGGGGGGAAAATGGAGAAGGAGGGTAAGAAAGAGGAGTTACAACGGTCAGTGGAGTTGCACTTGTGGACAGCGTTCATGTGGGTGAAGTCCTATGGTCGGGCGGGGGTGGGGACAGGCTGTACAAATAAGCTGAAGAAAGGAAAATACACAAAAGCCCTGGAGATGGAGCTTACCTGGTAAATTAAAACAAAAGCCAATAATGCGTCAGGAGTGAAGTGATGAGGGAGGAAGGGAAGACCTGACCACGCAAGGGACCACCCCTCCCAACCCCATCACTTTCCAGAGGAAGGAGGCCACACATCAGGCCATAAAGGGCAGCACGTCAGAGACAGGAAGAGTGAGGACGGTTCCCCAAGCAGTCTCCAATTTCAAACTGCGAAAGAGGTGATGGAGAGAAATGAACAAAGGTTCCTACCTTCTAACAGGCTGTGCAATTTTGCTTCGAGGCAGGTTACTCCCATTTATTGCCAGTGAAGGTCTCGGAAGAGCACTGCGGCCCATTATCCCAGAAGCCGCAGCTTTGTTTGGCGCGGGGATTCCCGTGCTGGAATATAACTGCAGGCCGTTGGATACAGGCATGCTGCTGCTGCCTTGAACGGTGGGGCTCACATAGGCTGTGGCTTTCAGAGGCTGTCGGACGGACACTGGGAAATGGCCCACGCTGTGGATTCTGTGCTGAAGCTGTCCCGGGGATGGAACTAGAAGAGGAGACGACAGAGATGTGAGGGAAAACATCTGTACTGCTGTCCGACTGAGGAAATGCGCCTTACATCCACAACAAATAGGGTCGGAAAGGGAATATAAAGAGAGAAATAAGTGAAATACGGGTTCCAGACCACATTTAGCACTAGAAAATTCTCGCTCTTGACAACAGTCTCCTATCCTGTCAATCAGCAACATTTCTGGGCACCTAACTATATTCAAAAGCCAGATCTAACACCGACTTCCTTTCCTTTAACAAATGGAATCATCCCTGAGTTCTCACGGGACAGTTTCTTTGCTTGGAAGATATGAGGATTTTCTTGATGGGTGCTCTGGGGATGGTTTCACGAAAACAAAACAAGGGGACAATTAACAGCTGTGACACAAAGGCAGGTGTACCTATTGGCCTCAGTAGGTCCAAACAGCTTATTACAGATTGAATAATATCATAATGACATTTACCTATCTTATCTCCTAGAGTTGTTGGGAAGAGTAAATGAGTTAATCCACATACAGCCTTACAATGGCACCTGACACTTAGTAACCACTCACCAAGTGATATTATCTTGATAACAGCAAAATCTGTAAAATGAAGGGAACTCTCTGGGTAAGAACTCTTAAAAATTTCATCAATATACTTACACGCCCAACGGTGCGTACCATTTCACGTGAAACAATGAACTGTTTGGCAGAAAGTTTAAACTGTAGAGTCCTTTTCTCCAAGGGGAAAAAACTGAATCACAGATTTAATGAAAACTTACACATACAACTCTGCCTGTTTTTACAAACTATTCTAGCCTTTGCTGCCTAATATTTGCAATTCAGTTAAACATGGATGCACCATTTTCTAAAACAGTTTAACTGATTTTGAACTTAACCATAAAATATACAGTATCTTTTCTTATACAGTATCTTTTTGAAATAAAAACAGAAAGGGAGAAAAACAAAAAAAATCCATGGTTTTATTTAATGCCTATTGAATGATTTCCTTAAAAAATCAGTTTCATGTTAAGTGTATCTGAGGTGAAATCTATACATAGGAATGCTGATGACACATATTCATCACGCTCAATTCAAAGTACCTGCATGGCTCAGTCAATTAAGTGTCCAACTCAATTTCAGATCAAGTCATGATGTCAGTTTGTGAGTTTGAGCCCCACATCAGGCTTTGCACCATCAGTGCAAACACCAGTGCTTGGGATTCTCGCTCTGCCTGTTCTCGTGTGTGCTTTCTCTCTCTCTCAATAAATAAACTTAAATTAAAAAAAAAAAGGTTCTATGCAAGATTCTGCTATAGTTTTGATCCAACCAAGTTTCTGTGACACAGTAAAATTTCTGTTGGTTGACAATCTCTAAGTTCCTTTCCCACCAATTCTACCATTCCTTAGTTAGGTAAGCTTTTGACAATGAATATGTCAATATATTGGCTCATCAGGTATAATGAATGTACCATACTAATGCGAGATGTTAGTAGAAAACCAGGAAAGGAGGGGATGTGCAGGGATGTATGGGAGCTCTGTACTTCTAATTTCGGTGTAAACCTAAAACAGCTCGGAAAAAAAAAAGCCTAAATTTAAAAATTCAGTATGTGAATTTGCCTCAATTTCTTTTGAAAAACATACATAAAGTGCATAAATCTTAAGTCTAGTACTCAATTTTCAAAGTGAACACACTTGTGTCACCACCAGTCACTCTAGGCCATGGAAGTGATCTGCACCCCAGAAGGCTCACATGCCTCTTCCCACAACAGTAACAGTTATTCTCACTTTATCACCACAGATGGGTTATTCCTACCCTGAACTTCAAATAAATGGAATTATACAGTATGTCCTCTGGCTTCTTTCACTCAACATCATGTTTTTGACATTCAGCCATGTTTGCACCGCTATGCAGTACTCAATTGTATGAATGTCACAATCTGTCTGCCTAGTGATGAAAGGCTGGGTTATTCCAGTTTGGGATTTGTGAACCTTCTAGAATATGTGTGTCAGTGTTCATATGTGCTCAATATATAAGATATATTCTGAATTCTACCATCATCACGATAAATGAAGTTAAACAAAGTCACCGAATACAACATCAAATGCAAAAATCAACTATATCTAAACACCAGCAAAGTAGAAACTAAAGTTTGAAAAAACACTTAAGAATAAATTTCACTATGATGCATTAAAACTTCCTTTCAGAAAGCCATGAACACTTAGCCTGAGAGACGTGAGGAAGATCTAAATGAAGAGATGTTCCATACTAATGAAATAGAAGAATATTATGAAGATACCAATTCTCCTAAAATTTATCCGCAGACTCAATGACATCCCAATCAATATCATTTGAAATGAAATTACACAAGTTACTCAGGAAAATCATCCTATGAACTCTCCTAATACACAAACAAAACAGACAACCCCTTGAGTATTTTAAAAGAAGAAAAAATGATGAAAGTTAAACAGACATAATCCTAATTTTACAAATAAGAATCAGAATGGACATATAACTTATCCAAGAGCATATGATTAAGACCCAAACTCAGATTGTTTTACTGCAAATCCTGTGTTCTTCCTTCTGTATCATGCTGCCTTTCCAACATTATCTTACCTCTGTGTTTTCCAAAGTAAAATGGTCCAGAACTAGGAATCGTCAGGGTATAAACTTAGAATGTATAAAGAATAATCACTTAGAATGCTTACAAATGAAAGTAAATGACGGGGCGCCTGGGTGGCTCAGTCGGTTAAGCGGCCGACTTCAGCTCAGGTCATGATCTCGCGGTCCGTGAGTTCGAGCCCCGCGTCGGGTTCTGTGCTGACAGCTCAGAGCCTGGAGCCTGTTTCAGATTCTGTGTCTCCCTCTCTCTCTCTCTCTGACCCTCCCCCGTTCATGCTCTGTCTCTCTCTGTCTCAAAAGTAAATAAACGTTAAAAAAAAAAATTAAAAAAAAAAGTAAATGAGAACAGAATCCTAAGATTTGAAAGAAGCATATGACTGACATATTGCACATCAGTGCTCTAAAGGATTTTTCTTCTCTCATTATGTTTGACTTTCAAACACCGATTTTTCTACCTTATTTTTTTACATTGATGAATTGGAATTCTCCTGTAAAGAATTTTCCCTTCTCAATTTATGTATTTAGTCCATTACATATGGACCTGTGGTTATTCTGTTGGTTATAATCCTTCACAATTATTTTTTTCTGTGGCTTCAACTGTCACTGACTTGGTCGCTGGGAACTTCTTCAAGTTGTTTTCTATGTTCTATATTCCCATAATTTTTTGAGCACTTTGACCATAACTGGCCATTATTTGTTGTGTGCATTCCATTTTGGGCTACATATGTTCTTCCGGCACTCGAATCACACTATTAAGCCACACAGAGTCAGAGTTAACAAAAATTCCTAATCATTACTACATTTGCTACTATAAAAACTATAATATAGTGACTGAGTGGCTTAGTCAGTTGAGCATCAACTTCACCTCAGGCCATGATCTCATGGTTCAGGAGTTTGAGCCCTACCATCGGGCTCGGTACCATCTGTCAACACAGAGCCCGCTTCAGATCCTCTGTCCCCGCTTTCTCTGCCCCTGCCCCTGCCCCACTCATGTGTTCTCTCAAAAATAAACATTAAAAAAAACAACAACCCTGTATTTTTCTAGTCTACACTAATACGATCAACTCTTGTACTCAAGTATAGAACTGTGTACTAATCTCAGTTAAATTTCATCATGATCTCATCTGGCCTATTGTCCTAGCTGCCTGACATGAAATTAGTAGCTCTGTTTCCCACCATTAACAAATTTCACAGGTCGTCTTCTGTGTCTTTACACAAGTCATTAATTCCAATATTAACAGATTAAGCCCTAATCTGATACAGCCCTATGGCATTCGTCTACTCATTCATTCAAACGTTTACTGAGAACTCATTATATACCAGGCAGCGTGCCAGGTGCTAGGCACAGAAAATCAGCTAAGCTGATAATCTAGTATGGAAGATAAAGACCATAAAATATGACACACTGAAATAGGTAAGCACCAAAAATCTAATCCATTCTAGATATGTTTTGGGGGTTTATGGGGAAGTCTGTTAGGGTCATCAACAGAGCCTTTTCAAAGGGTATGTGTCTGGGCTGTAGGACAAAGGTAAACAGCAACAAGCTGCATAAAGAAGGGAAAGATCAGCGTAAACTCTGGGGTGATCAGAACAAGCTTCTGCCTCTATTCCTTCACCTGCATGGCCTTGTGCAAACTGTTCCTTTATCTGTTTTCTCAAAATGCAAACTGGGAACAAGGACAGAAACGACCTCATACGGTTGTTAGCAGAACCAAGTAAGACAATAGCTGTAAACCGGTTAGCACAGTTCCTTGTGCACGGTAAATGTTGTCAATTTGTCTTTAGCAACTAAGATAATAAGAAATCAAAAACCGTCTCATGTGGGGCAAATGCCACGTGAACCCCCAAAATGGATCTGAGGTAGAAGGGCTTCAGACCACCCTGGTTGATGACTTGGCCAGCACACTCTGAACATGCGTCAGGCCTCCTACGTTTGGGTACCAACACTGGGACTGTGACCGTAAGTCTGCCTCCCAGGGATCAGTGTCGGACTTAACCCCAACTACTCACGTAAACAGCACGAGCGGGAATGGGAGAGGGGCCCTGGAACCACCACATCCCCACACAAAATAAAAATGTATGAACACAGGATCTCACACTCATTGCATGGCTCACTGCTGGGTAAAACATCCAGAGAATGAATGACAGACTGTGTGGTAAGCTGAAAGGGAGCAGGTAAGTACTACTTTGCACGCTAAAATATAACTTCATTTTGAGAGAAACAAAGCTAAGATAACACTAAGGTGAAAAACAACACAAAGGTAAGAGCAAGACAACAAATATGCTTTCTTCAGAGAAAAGGGATCAAGCAGAGATAGCTAGAAAGCAGCAGATCTGCAAGGAAAGAGGTTATTTTTGTTCATATGACAAGCGAACAAATTAATCATCGTGTAGTGCCTCTACTGCTATCCTTGGGTTTAGAGGATTAAACATAATTTATTAATTATTAATTGATAACATATGCACTGATGAAAATACCACTCAATTGTAATGGTGAAGTTAAAAAAAAAAAAAAGTCACAAGGAGAAAAGTTTCCTGCCATGTTCACAAAAGAAAAAAAAAATGAAATAGTAAGATAGTTTTCTAACTGTATTACAACTAAAAATTACTAACGAATTACAAATTGTCACACTTACTGCAAGACTGTATTCTTGAAATCCCGTTCCCAGCTCCATGCAAACTTGAGTCAAAACTCTGACTGTTTCTCACGGCGACTGGAGAACTTGCATTGCTACTTACAGCAGTTGTACTTGGCATCCGAGCTAGATTAGGCATACTTCTTCGGAGCTTGTCTAGAAAAGAATTTCAGTCGAAAATCATAAGTTTATGTCAGTTAAAATAGGAGCTTTCAAAAATAAATATAAATATTATACTCAATAACATAAAAATTATGTGTGTTATGAACTATAACAAGCTACCATAGAATTAACCTTCTGTATAGAAAGCACACTCAGTATCTCCAAGAAAGGCTCTACCAAGCAACTGTTTAAAAAAATGTGTTCTGGGGCGCCTGGGTGGCTCCGTCAGTTAAGCGTCTGACTCTGGCTCAGGTCATGATCTCGCAGTCCGTGAGTTCGAGCCCCGCGTCGGGCTCTGGGCTGATGGCTCAGAGCCTGGAGCCTGTTTCGGATTCTGTGTCTCCCTCTCTCTGACCCTCCCCCGTTCATGCTCTGTCTCTCTCTGTCTCAAAAATAAATAAACGTTAAAAAAAATTAAAAAAATAAAAATAAAAAAATGTGTTCTATAAAAATAAGTAGGAATTAGCTAATCAATTAGCTATTTGTATACAAATGGATAAATTTGTATCAAAGTGACGTTAGAGAATAATCTTAACAGCCACTTAGTTTTAAAAGACACTAGAAATTATTGCATAGTAATTAAAAAAAAGAACTAAACTAACACCTACTGTATCTCTTGCTAGCATAGAAAAATGGGGGAAAAATTATTAAAATCCTAACTTGACATGTTCTGAGATACCCACCCATCACACCAACATGACTACATTAACTTCTGGAAAGTTTTAACTATGAGTAAGCCACTAAACCTCTTGAGACCTGAAAAGAGAACGCTTCCATTTCATTGTCCTGGCTGAGCACACATGCTGCCACAAGAGGGCAGCAGAGAGTCGCCCACAGATTCCCCGTACTGCTGAGCTGTGAATTCAGCACAGGACCACAACCCTGCAAGACACACCGTCCCTAAACTGAAGTTCTCCGAACAGGTCGCTCAAGCTCAGAAAACAAAAGATATATTTGAATGCTAAGCCAAAACCATTCAAGTACAAAACCGGATTCACTTCTTCCTCCCCTTCACACACAGCGCCTTCCACACTTACTCAGACCCGCTGGCTGCACCCTCCCTGCCCAGCAAGTCCTCTAATCCGGAAATTGGGGCCATCTCCTCAGAGGCACCTCCCTTCTATACCCCCGGCCCCCGCGTCCTGTCAGTTCTGCCTAATAGTTAATGTATCATCCACTACATCTGGTTCGGACCTCATTATTCATCACTCACATTTTGACAAAATCCTCTTAATTGGTCTCCACGCCCCCTACCCGGTTCCTCGGCCTCCTCTCCCACACAGCCTGCTCTAGTCTCCCAAGAGCGCAAGCACATACCCAGTCACCCTCTTAAAGCCTTCCAATCACGCTGCCACCTTCATCTGAAAGCCCAAGCACTGGGCATGGCCTGCATGAGACCCTCCGAGGTTTTGGCCCTGCATCCTTCTCCAGCCTTACCTCCTGCTACTCCCACCCCTCTGCCTAGTCTCCCATGCAGTGGATGAAGGAAGTTGCCCAGTGCTCCACACTCTCGCATCTGTGATGTACTCCAGTCACAGACTGGACTGTCCCTCCACTGGGCCACCCTTCCCCACTTTGTGGAGTGACCGAATGAAAAAGGGCACAGGAATTTGCCACGTATATACTAAATGCCAGGCACCCCAGAAGATGCCGGGGGGACCACACTGTACCACAGGTCTAGTCCCTGACTCTGAGTTTATAGTCTAAACCAGGTCTTCTCAATCTTGTTTCCATTATCCATCCTAAAGAGAAAATCTAAAATTTAACGTTAAATCTTATTTTTCCCAAATGGAACAAATTATATAGAAAAATAACATTTGAAACATTTGGAACTCTGCGGGACTACAAACCACGGTACTATCTCATGCTGTTCATGCACCCCCTACTCTCCAAGATACTTTTATTTTTATTGGTATATGCCCTAAAACACCAACAGACACATACCAGGGCACTCAAGTTTGTGGTCACTTTCTTTCAAGCTAAATTGGAAAACAAATGATATACTTGAACACTAATCCAAAATGTGTCCAAGGACAAAACCAAACTCATCTTCTCCCCCCTTCTTTGCACTGCTTGTTTCACATTACTTCTACCCAGTCACTGGAGCCCTGCCCAGCAATTTTTGCCTCTTTGCGGGAGTCTAGGGAAAAGACAGAAAAGTAAACAAGTATAATAAGTATACTTACATAATAAGCATAAGAAAGTAAAATAAGAAAGTGTAAAGAGCGCTATGAGGAGACCAAAAAGAAGATTATGTCGACCTCGCTTTTTCTGTATATCTCCTAGTGGAGGTATTTCCACTCCCACAACACATTCTTATTCCCGGTACGTATTTCTAGAGTTAATAATGCTCAAATACTGCCACTGACTGTTAGTTTTCTTGACCATTTTCCTCAATATCTCCTTGAGGCCTATTTTGCACAACCATAGGTTTCATATTCCTAAATTCTTGTTAAAGTTCCTAACCCCAGGCAGCAGGCATTTAATACATTCAGCACACGTTATTTATGTGTATGTTGGCAGACGGTGTGTGGTAGGAGAAATAAGGGAGAAGGGACTGGTGTTAGAGTCTACATCCAGATCTTTTGAACATCACACTAACTGGATGAAAATCGAGCTTCTATTAATGCAAGACTAAATTACTTTGACTATATATATTTAAGCTGCAGGGAGCACAAGGAAAGAATTATATGCTACCATTTAGAATATGAATTGAGTTTCTACATTTCTAAGTTTCCAAACTATTTACTATAAAAGTGTTCATAGCGGCATCTGGGTGGCTCAGATGGTTAAGCGTCTGACTCTTGGTTTCCGCTCAGGTCATGATCTCACGGTTTGTGAGTTCGAGCCCCGCATTGGGCTCTGCGCTGACAGTGCGGAGTCTGCTTGGGATTCTATCTCTCTCGTTCTGCCCCTCTCCAACTCACTTGCTCTGTGTCTCTCAAAAATAAATAAATCTTAAAAAGTTGAAAAAGTTTTCATATATACAGAAGTGTTGAAAAGCAGTGTCGTATCTGCATGTTTTCCACCTAGATATGCTAGTTGTTTTCATTTTGCCACAATTAATTCATCTCCACATATATACATAATTGTTTGCTGTGAAGCCACATAAAAGCTGCAGACCTCTGGACACTTGAACACTAATGCCTTCTCCCTCACAGTTTTAATATGATGTCATGACTTCCATTAAGCACATGGAATACATTTTCTTCCTGGTATTTTGAGCTTCAATAATAAATTAGTCACTATGACCTTCCCACTGCCACAATTTCTTTTAAATTTTAAACCTAAAGGTACCCAGGCACTTTGAAATCTTAGGGCCAAAGAATAAGAAAATTCTGTACAATCACAATACTTTCACTCCATGTAAACAAATTAACAATAGGTTTTAATAATCCACATACAAAATTTTCCCATCAAGAATGTCCTTCATAAGCATTTCCCCCTAAACCATGATCAGTCAAGGTTCACACATTAGATGTGGTTGTTGTGTTTCTAATCTCTATTAATCTAGATGTATCTGTTTTTAAAAACCAATCTTTATTCCTGTAAGCAGCAAGTCAGTCTCACAAAGCTTTAAATCTGAAATACGCTCTTAAAAGTAAAGGCTTCCAAGTGTCAATATCTAGAACACTTCTCCTCTGGGTGAAGCTCCCATCTACAAGCGATGTCAGGGACCATCTGGAAATGAGGTACACTCTTCCTGTCAAACAATGTGGATCACATTAATGACCATATATGCTTTAGTGTTCAAGGAATCAAAAATAACATTCTATTTCTATCTTCACAAGAAATCAGCAATTTGCACTCAAGGACTGAGGTGCAGCAGGGAAAGCTGGAGGAACAGACAGAGGAAAGAATTCAAAGGAGTCTTCTCATGTTATTATTTCTCAAGCAACAGCAAGAGTTACCACTCTAAGAAACAAAGACTAAAGAGTATTCAGAAATAAAGGGGACATGTGGTTACCCACCAATCAGATCTAGCCTTCCAATCAGTACAGGGTACAAGGGAGGGCCCGGGGCTAACAGTGCTAACCTCATGCCACAGACAACCTCTGCCATACCCTAAAAAGATCCTACAAGAGTTAGTCATTGTTCACATCTGGAAAACTATTCCAAATACGCTTTTAATTTTATAACCCCTATAAATAGTCCCATAATGGTTTTTAAAATTTTTTTTTTAGGGGCGCCTGGGTGGCGCAGTCGGTTAAGCGTCCGACTTCAGCCAGGTCACGATCTCGCGGTCTGTGAGTTCGAGCCCCGCATCGGGCTCTGGGCTGATGGCTCGGAGCCTGGAGCCTGTTTCCGATTCTGTGTCTCCCTCTCTCTCTGCCCCTCCCCCGTTCATGCTCTGTCTCTCTCTGTCCCAAAAATAAATAAAAACGTTGAAAAAAAAATTAAAAAAAAATAAAATAAAATTTTTTTTTTAATGTTTTATTTATTCTTGAGAGAGAGAAGGGCAGAGTATGAGCGAGGGAGGGGCAGAGAGAGAGGGAGACACAGAATCTGAAGCAGGCTCCAGTCTCTGAGCTGTCAGCACACAGCCTGACGCAGGACTCGAACTCACAATTGCAAGATCATGACCTCAGCCGAAGTCTCATGACGCTCAACTGACTGAGCCACCCAGGCACCCCGATCCCATAAATTTTAAGAGCCCTCTTTTCTGAACCTAGGCAGCGCTGGAGCTACGAAACCAATAAACATAAATATGCACTGGTGGCTTCTTGTTAGTTATTTTTATTTAGTTTTTAAAGTTGATTTGAGAGAGACAGAGATAGCATGAGTGGGGGAGGAGCAGAGAGAGAGCGAGAGAGGGGAGGGAGGGAGGGAGGGAGGGAGGGAGGGAGGGAGGGAGGGAGAGAGAATCCCAAGCTGCCCCTCGCTGCCAACACAGAGCCAGATGCGGGGCTTGAAAGCACTGAGCCAAGAGGTCATGACCTGAGCCGAAGCCAAGAGTTGGACACTTAACCGGCTTAGCCACCCAGGTGCCCCTTTAGTCATTTTAAATGGATCGCTAATTTATTCTCTCCTATCCATATTATTTTAGAAATTTAGAAAAAATATGATGGCCTAGTTTCAAAGTTGCCACTCTTATTTCACAATTTTGTTCAACTAATATTCCATGGTAACAAATGAAGGGTCAGTTATCTGAGTCACATTTTTTTAAAACGAGGGTGGGAGGGGAGACAGTCAGTCGTTATTTACTTTCCCGGCACTTTTCATCCAGGCAGTGCAAGGGTCATTATTTCATTTGTTCCTTAGGTTGGAAGAGTGTGTACCAGATGATTTGATGTGAAATTATACCTAAGTTTTCCGAGAAAGAGGTATTATTTGCCCACATTTTAATAGCCAAAGAAACCAACGTGTATGGAGACCCGAGGGACCCGTGAAAGACGGAAGTGGTGGGACAAGACTGGACTCCAGAGCCTGCACTCTCAACCCCCAAGTTAATCGGCCACAAGTCCAGTCCAGAAAACCGTGGTCATATTCGATTTTCCTTTGCGCATGGAGCCCAGGCCTTTTAGGAAAAATGAAACTGCCACAGTTGGACGCTAAGCTGTGGGGTGCCTCTGCTTTCCTTATGGGAGTCATCACAGCGCAGGTCCAGGGAAACTGATCCTTTTCATCGTGGTGCTCGGTGTAAGGTGAAACCCCTCTTCTAAGGGAAGACAACAATCCGCTGGCAACACGGAGCAAGCAGCGGGGCCAGCGTCTGCTGGGCAACTAGGATACGATGTTTTAAGACACCTGACAACCATCAGAGCAACAACTCAAGGCGTCCTTTTCCTCGATTTCAAAGCGAGGCAGACTTTCAAGACGCACATGGAATACACTGCTTTTCTGGCATTATGAGCATTAATAAATTAGTTACTACGACATGCCTTAGCTGCCACTTTTTTCCTTTTAAATTTGATATCTAGAAATACTAGAAGAGAAATTATGACTGAAATGTTCAATAGTTTCAAAGGATCTCTCAATTAGCACAAATGATACAAGTACAGAAGAAGAGAAGGTAAAAACAAAAAACATGGTAACAGGTGATCATGAATACAATTTGTATTTGGCCCTGCAGTCCTTTTAAATAGGCTGCTTCACCACTCCTGGGCCCAGCTTTGAGAAATGGTGCTATGTAATAATTAAGAGCTGTAATTATAAATACGGTTTATTTCTCCATATTATACAGGATTTGCATGTGAAATCTGACCGGTCATTGGTACAAAATCATAGCAGGCTTAGAATATTACATGATTGTTCTCCCTAGTCTGTTGGAGGTCAAGGACCGTACCTCCTGGATTGGGGAAGTAAGACTAACTGAATATGGAGAAAGGAAAAAACACACAAGAGAATGACACATACTCTGACCCACCACGTTGACAGTGACGCTGGGGCAGATCAACTTCCTGTTACCACGCCAAGTATCAGCCTCCGTATCCCTCCTGGTACACAGATCTTACTTCTAGATGTCAGAGGGAAAGACACATCCAAACTTGTCCTAAATCGGGATGTGCACAAGCATCACCATCCATGCTTCCCATCCATTACCGCATGACAGGAGCAGGCAGTGCGGGACTGAGGTGGCGGGAGAGGAAAGGAGACACCGCTCAGTGCGATGGGCTCCACGGAGCTCCACTGTGAACTCAGCCAGCACCACCTGCCCGTCCTGCCTCTGAACTAGCAACCACATAAAGATGCCCCATATGCATGACTCATCCGGTGCTGGCCACATCTTGGTGGTTTTCTTGAAGCTGTAAGTCTGTCAGTCTGGGACACGTGATCAGAAACTGGTCAATTTTAGATTTCAACTCAGACCATACTGGTAAGTTCTTGAAGATATACTTAATAAATCTGGGAAACATTTAGCAATTATTTATACTGACATTAAAACCATTTCTTGGCCCTATATGAAAGATCAAAGCACACTAAATACCAAAGGACACATATAACCTACCTCCATTGGTCCTATTTGGTTGCTGATCTGGAGTTTGGGCTTGAGGTGAATAATACTGTTGTTGCTGGTAATTATTTGAAGGAAAATACTGGGAACTGGGGCTCCTCCTACAATCCCGAATGCTGGAGAAAGTCTGTGAATGGGGAATTCCTCTTTGGAAAGGCGAACACCTTGGAAGACGAGGCTGAGGTGGTGGCAAATGGTCAAATTCTTCCTCGTCCTCCAGACTGAATCGATCATATTCTTGATCACTACATGTCCCTTTTTTTCCTGAATTCAGTGACACACTGGAACTATGTCTGGACACAGATGCTGAAGTGGACGCATAATCTTGCCTGAGACCTATGACAGAACAAGAAATAGTATCACCTCATGAGACATCTCAATCCAGCAAAAATTAAGTTTCAGTTAAGCATCAGAAGAAAATTTCTGTCAAATAATTCAAGTGAAGGCCACTATCTTGTTCATAGTTTGTTACGTCCCAAGAAAACAGATACATTTACCTACCAAACAGATGTCTAAGATTAGACTATCCTGTTATGCAAAAAAATTGCCCCAATTCCAGTGAAGAAGAAATACACTGCTACAGTTCATCAATCAGTGTCTGTCAATTTCCCCAAATGATCCCTTAAGAAACCTGGACAGATACTCAGGAAAAGCTATTCATCATCATTACAAACAGTATGTTATAAGTTAGACAATTCAAATAATCCAATTTCTGTCCAGGGGGTATTCCTCCTGCTCCCCACCCCAGCTTCAAAGTCAAAGCAAAGTTCAAAACCTGGGGTACAAATATTGTCTAACGAGGTCACCTCTCTGTTCTATTTGTTACTAATATTATCTTTTTCAAAGCACACAGACACTTCAACTCTTCAATAGTTTTGGGTTATCCTAAATGAAAACCAACTAAAAATAGTCAAACTGGAAGTTTCTAGTTATTCCTTTCATCTCACGGTCAATACCACAATTTTTTTAAAGTAGTCTCTCCCTGACTAACTTCTGAAACTCACATTAATTGTCTAGTCATATATTTTCAGAAAGCGTTACTGTTATTTTACTATTCCTAAATAACAACATAAAACAATCACTTTCTCCCTCTGAATGGATCTTATCAAACTCTCCATAAGCATTACCATGTTTCTCATAGTAGCCTTGACTAATTTTGAAAACAGGAAGTTGTTGTGCTTGAATGAAATGATACTTGGCTGTTTCTACTTATGTTGACCTGGAAAGATAAAACTCCAAACCAAGCCTAGCCCAGTTCTGTGATCTACATCTTATTGTGCCTTTAATACCTTGCGGTAGTTCACTCCTAGATTTGTTAACTTCCTGCAGAGCCACTGATACATTGTCCCACTGCTAATGATCTCTTCTATGTTTATATTTATCCTGAGAAGCTTGTCGATGGATTTTAATTGAGTTTATATTAAGATAACTATAGACTCACACGCAGTTCTAAGAAAGAACACCGAGAGATCCCTTGTGCACTTTGCCCAGTGTCCCCCAATGGTAGCATTTTGCAAAATTATAAAGCAATATGACAACCAGGATATTGTGATACAAACCCAACTTGTTTAGGTATTTTCAGTTTTACTCATATATATGGAAGTATTAAGTTCCGTACAATGTTATGACCTGTATGATCAAATATTCACCACCAGTGTCAAAATACTAAACAGTTCCAAAAATCCACAAAACATGAAAATCCCTTGTGCTGCCCTTTTATAACCACGTCCCCCTCCTTCCTGAGATCCCACACCCTGTCTCTAACCCTCATCAATTGTAAAATTTTCTCACTCCAAAATGTTATATAAATGGAATTACACAGAATGAAGTCTCTTGAGATCTTTTTTCACTCAGCAGAATTCCTGGGAGATTCATCCAAGATGCTGCCTGCATCAACAGTCCACTCCCTCTTACTGCTGAGTAGTACTCCCTGGTATGGGAGCACTGAAGCCTGATTAACCATTCACCTCTTGAAGGACATCTGAGTTCATTCCAGTTTGGGGCTGTTACAAATAAAGCTGCTACAAACATTCATGTATAAGTTTTTATGTGAACAAAAATTTCCACTGTTCTAGGACAGGTGCCCAAGACTGCAACTTGCTGGGGTCTATGGGAATTGCATGTTTGTTTGTTTTTTAAGAAGCCAACAAACGGTTTCCATAGTAACTGTACCAGTGATGTCTTTATATTCATGTATTTTGACCAGAGTATGTCCTAACAACTTATGATGCCCATGAAAGCCTGAGGGGCATTAACTGGCCCATCTACACGGTAGGGTAGGCATGAGAAAAAGAATCTAATGCTTACCCATTACCTTGGGAGAAATGCCTAAGCCTCCCTATCCCCTCACATTTCAAGTAGAAGACTCTAAGAAGTTTCCTACTTTAAAGAGAACATACTTTCTTCTTGGAGACGAGCCATGATCTGGACATCAGTGAGATCCTGTAACTTATATCCCATGGAGATAGAATCATCTTCCAATTCTGAAGTACTCAGCTCACTGTCTATAGAGGA
Source organism: Lynx canadensis (assembly GCF_007474595.2). NCBI lineage: Eukaryota > Metazoa > Chordata > Mammalia > Carnivora > Felidae > Lynx > Lynx canadensis. The sequence goes on along the minus strand of NC_044303.2, from coordinate 51,892,156 downwards.
CTGGGGACTGAGAGGGGAGCCCCTGGATGTGTAACCTGAAAAACAAAGGAAACAGGTTTATCATTTGGTCTGAAGAACTGATATTTACATAATGCTTTGCAATTCCTGTATCAAGTCAGCAATTTTCTTCCTATTTTCATAATGCCACTGAAGGGTGACCAACACGTAACCATTCAATGGCGAGACAATATGCACGTCCTTCACATGTTCATGATTCACATATATTTTTTCAGGTTCAATTTTCACAATTAAAAAAAATCACTCTGCACTATACACCAAAAAAACTGTTAAGAGGGCAGATTGAATTATGGTTTTACCACATCAAAATGTATACATATCACTAGTGCTGAAATCTGCATCCCATTAGGTAAGTATATATCTGAAGACATTATAGAAGAATACTTAGTTCCATGTTCACTTTTGATTAATAATCACATATGCTTCTCTCTAGTAGTAACGGATTATAAATTTTAAGATTAAACTATAATCTGGTCCGTTTTTCAAACAGGTACAAATAGAGCTATGAATGAATAAGAACATCACATGTAAAAGGCTCACATATATACACAGAAGCATATATAAAATCTCAATGACAGAGGGTACAGTACTCCCAGGAGATGGGAAGTCACCCACAAAAGTAAAAAAGCAATGGCTTGGGTAAAAGAACAAAGGAAGAAAGGCCCCAAAGGGAGAAAAACTGTAGGAATGGAATCACACCAATGCTGAGACAAATAAGGAAATGGCGAGAATTTCATCTCATAAGAAGCTACTGTGGGTATTTTTTTTTTTCCTGTGGAGCCCTGGCTTAATAAAAAGCTACCAGAAAAAATAAAATTTTAAAAATTAAGACATACAAGGTTTACATTCCTGAGTCATAATAAAAACACTTGAGTCGTGTTCGACATTTAATTTTAAAGGCACACTAGGCATTTGGAAATCTAGCCATATACGTATAGTTTTGCTAACCAGGAAAACTGCCTGTTGCACACACTTGGGAGCACACCAATGGTGCTCAAGCACAAAGGAAGGCTAGCCTTCTCGGTGCCCAAAGTAAGTGTGCAGCACACAATCTGTGTCACAAGATTACCCTCAACTTTTCAGTAAGAGAGGACAGGTGAGCTGTTTTTGGTGACTGAATGATAAAGCAAGCAGCTGGTCAAGAAGTTGAAATATTACCTGTTCTTTCAGGTGTTAGTATTGCTTTATTTGAGGTTTTAGAGAAGCTGGGAGTATTAATGCCATTGCTATAAGGGCTGAGTCTTGCAACAGGACTATAAGGAAAAGCCAGGGAGACATTTGAAGAGAAGAGACTCCGCCATCGGCTAGCTGTCACAGAAGCAGAAAATAAACAGCAGCAGTTAGCTATCCGGAAGCAGGTGCTTATTTGTCAGAAGGAGAAAGGGGAGAGGTTAAAAAAAATGAAAAGACAAAGCAACTTTTCATAAGGATAACTTAAATGACTTCCACATATCGAAGGTGAAAATACTTAAAAACAGGCAATTTGTGAATTAGAGTCCTACTGATACCTTCATTTAAGACCTAGGAATCAGCTTGATTAAAGCCAATATACCTGTGTAATAATGAAAACCTGTTTTGAATTTCTACATTAGAAATGCTTTCTATTTCCTATTTCTGCACAAGGATTTAAGTGTTTTGCAATAATATAAACGTTCAGTGTCCAAAAAAGCTCAAGCTTAAAAACTGTGGGGAATGTTACTGTTACCTATACACAATCCCATATTTTTTCCTAAGGTTCATTTTCAACCCATTTAATATGGAAAATGTTGATCAAGCAATATTTAAGGAAACCTGTTCTTGGCTTACAGGACACAAACTTAAAGGAACTGCTGCATTTCTTAACAGCCCTGCATCCAAACCAAGGATTGTGGAAAAACAATACAAAATCGCAGGAGAAGGATACAAAATTTAATGACAGCTATTTTTGATGGAAGGTGTAGAGATGAACTGGCAACTTGTTGCATTTTTTTTAATAAAAAACATTTTCCAGATTTTTTGTATTGAACATGTATTACTTATGTAACATTTAAAGGTAGGATTATATATACTATTAATTTAGTACTTTAAGGAACAACAAGGAATTTTACCTACAACGGGCAAATGATCTAATTCTTCGTACACTGCTTCACCTGACAGAATTAACGTATCTCCCTCGGCCCAAAATGCCAACCCCTGCTATTTCCGAGTTCTTGGGATCATGCAAAAGACCTCAAAACCGTAAAAACTTGAGTAAGTCACACCAAGCATCACATAGTCTTCCTTCAAGGCATACGGATTACTTTGCTAAGCAAAATCCATTCTTCTAAAAAGCAATCACTTAGACGTGGACTAATAATAATAAGCAGGGCAGGAGGGAACAGATAAGAAATACAGAGGAGGTTAAATTTCACATAAAGCAGTTAGTTGGACTGTATTTGCTGGAAATCTCACCAAACCTGAAGCAGCAAGTATGAAAAGGACTGCCTGACTCGCATCCCCAGATCACTTTTTTTTTAATGTTTTTTTTAATGTTTATTTTTGAGAGAGAGAGAGAGAGAGTGAGAGAGAGAGCGAGCAGGGAAGGGGCAGAGAGAGAGGGAGACAATCCGAAGCAGGCTCCAGGCTCTGAGCTGTCAGCACAGAGCCCGACATGGGGCTCCAACTCAGGAACCGTGAGATCATGAAGTCTGACGCTCAATGACTGATCTACCCAGGCACCCCACACCCCCAGACCACTCTTAATGAGCGCCACTAATGAGCCAGCGGATGGCTGAGGAGCACTTCAAACTGGGCAGTGCAGTTGAAGGGACAGAAACGATGGGGTGTGGGAGTCAAGAAAATAATCTGCTCCAAAATGGGGATACTTAAGAGCCTTGCAAAATATCACCAAGGTTATTTCAAAGAGCAAAGTGTTTCCTCTTATTTCAGCAAGAGTCGTCGAGGTAAGTACCGCCCCATTCCAACAATTACATGCAAAACAGCTCTTCCTCCTGCAAGTGAAAGAGGAAAGCAGCCACCTGCACAAGGATCACACTTTTCAGAATTCACCAGTGTCCAGAAGGGGACCCTGCAGCACAGCGTCACTCCTGACTGACAGCAGTCACCTCACTTACCCAACCTGTAATTAAGGGTGAGCTCTTCTCAAGCTCAGCCAGAGCAGAGACCCAAGAGGCTGCCATTCCCCGTCCTGTAACTTCTAGACACACAAACCTGATTCCCAAATACACTGCAAAGTAGGGCTTGGTATGCAACACACCCAAGGTAGCCACTCCTGCACCTTTAATCTCTAGCACTCAAAGTTTCTCATTAAAATTCTATATTAAAAAAAAAAAAAGATCAATAGCTCTTTGTGACTGCTAACTTGCTTAACAGATGATGTCTGATCACTTGCCAGGCAAATTACAGTAACTGCGTGTTCTCACCCACAGATGCAGGCGACAATGCATCCCAAGTAAACAGCATTCACTACTCTGCACAATAACTACTGTGACCCAGCCTCCCAGCACAATGGTACAGTGATTGTGGCAATGACAGCAAGATCCTGACTAAGAACACAATTAGCATCTATTGCAAGAAAGAATGCTCTACATTGTCCTTTGGCATGGAGGCTTTTAAGAAGAGGGAGGAGAATTATCGTGGGGCAAGCTAACAAAACAACAACATTAGACTAGTACCCGAGGCTGTGGCGGAGGAGGAGAGGGGAAAGGACAGGAAGCCATCACATCCTACTTATTCTTCACTATGTAGCTGAAGAATTGTAGGAATTGTAGCAGGAAGCATTTTTATTTTTTTGCTAATACTTTGTGAGTAAAATTCTACTCCCCAACGTAGGGCTTGAACTCACAACTCCAAGATCAAGAGTCACATGCTCTACCAACTGAGCCAGCCAGGTGCCCCAGAAAGCATTTCTATAGCGAATAAAACAAAACAACCTTCTAAAGGGCAATTTTATCTTTTTCAGTCAATTAATTTAATGGACTTTTCATATGAGGATGTTTTTTGAGAGGCTCAGGGATGATTGAAATGACCCTAAAAAAGGAGTAAGATGGCATTGCTAAAGAAGAAAATGGGAAACAAAGTTCTGAACAACAGTTATGTTTCCTTACACTCTACTGCAAAGTACTACCAGTAAGTAGAGGGCTTCTCAAACTTGGGATGAGGCTTGGGACTATGTATCTGCTTGTTCTATTCCAAGCCCTAGATATAACGGAGCTGGGCCCAAACATCAGGACATGCTGAAGGTTTTCCTTCCTAAATACCTTAATTTGGACAGCCTCCCAGGACACTGCTTCCCACATGCTCTCTGTAGTCCTACTGCAATTTCCTTGACCAGGATGCTCACCACCTCGCACCAGATGAATGTCATCTACTCCTCAAACAACCTGTAGCCGCCATCACCGTCCCTGGCAAGCCCACCCTGAATGTCATGACCAAAGCTGTGTTAGTCGGATACTAGTACTGCGGTGGCTTTTCATGGCACACAGGATCTAGAAGGCACTCCGGATCATCTCACAGGATCCTTCCCCACTGCCATGCCCTCCTACCCACCTCTAGTGTTTCTGAACTTCCTTGCTAACACACCTGTACTGCAAAACCTTCTATGTTGCCTCCCTGATCTAACAAGCATCTTCTATGGAAATAAATGTGATTAGGTACTAAGGTATGGACTGAACCCTCATCTTTCTACAAAAAACAAAAATGGTCAATTATTTTCGGTACATCTTCAAAGTTGCCAGACTGAAAAAGTAAATTACAGATCTGTGAAGCTATTTTTGTTTTGTGTTTTTGTTTTTAAGAGAAAGGCAGAACTCACACGAGCAGGGGAGAGGGGCAAAGGGAGAGAGAATCTTAAGCAGGCTGCACACTCAACACAGAGCCCAATGCAGGGCTTGATCCCACAACCCTGAGATTATGACATGAGCTGAAATCGACATCCAAACATTCAACCAACTGAGACACCCAGGCGCCTCTGAAGCCATTTTTTGGAAATCATTAAGTATAACAACCCCCCCACCCCAGAAAAAACTTAATTCGATAAATGTTCCAGTGATGACAATAACAAGAAAAATCACAAAGGACAGATGATGGGATAGGTTTAAGAATCTAAATTTCTGGGGCGCCTGGGTGGCGCAGTCGGTTAAGCGTCCGACTTCAGCCAGGTCACGATCTTGCGGTCCGTGAGTTCGAGCCCCGCGTCGGGCTCTGGGCTGATGGCTCAGAGCCTGGAGCCTGTTTCCGATTCTGTGTCTCCCTCTCTCTCTGCCCCTCCCCCGTTCATGCTCTGTCTCTCTCTGTCCCAAAAATAAATAAACGTTGAAAAAAAAAGTTAAAAAAAAAAAAGAATCTAAATTTCTTTAATTCTCCAAACTGAGAACTATTAACAAATACCTTTCCAGCCCCAATGACATTCCTTCTATGCCTTGCCTAGATTTATAGCAAATATAGCAAATATTCAAATTTTTGTTGAACATGTAGGTCTCTGCATATAATCAAAATCAAACTTAAGAAAGCAGTAATTCACACGAAAGGAAAAAGAGTGATCTAATGAGAAGCTCAGTGATCATCCTCAAAAGATCGGTAACTCCATGAAGCTAAACGAGTTCAAAAATAAAGCAGTGCTAGGACATCTTCTAGAAACAATTATTTTCACATTTTCTTCTCACCACAGGGATAGCCAGTTCAGTACTGAAGACAATGTCTGGCACACAGTATAAAATCAAAGTGCAATGCGGTCAAAATCTTGGTGAGTTTACTAACATTTCCTTATTTCAAACCATTTTACCATTCCTACCTTAACATCTAAATGGTTTTGCCCAATTTCTTAAATTTTATTAACTATAACTTAATATACACAGTATCTTTGAAGACAAAAGTTAGTTTAGACATTTCAGCCCAGCTGGATAAAGGCTCAATGAAGAAATACACCTGTAGGAGTCCAACTCATTAATGCTTCCTAATAGCCACTAAGTTGTTGAACTTTGTGTGTGTGAATCTTCTGGTTTCCACCTAAATGACTTTATATTACTAATGGCTAGGGCCTATGATCAGGTGATTGACACATCAAGATTTAACAGGAGTCCCTGCCTAGGGTGAGCTAGGTCCTGCCATGCTAGGTTGCAATGTTAAAGTGAAGGGTCGTGCCAAGGACACTAGTTGGCAGGAAGCCTTACAAGAAGGTGACAAAGCTTACTCAAATTCTTGAAATGCTACCATCTCTTACAATCAAAGGAACTGTTGGGGCGCCTGGGTGGCTCAGTCGGTTGAGCATCTGGCTTCGGCTCAGGTCATGATCTCACAGTTCATGAGTTCAAGCCCCGCGTAGGGCTCTGTGCTGACAGCTCAGAACCTGGAGCCCGCTTCGGATTCTGTCTCTCCCTCTCTCCCTGCCCCTAACCCACTCGCATTCTGTCTCTCTCTCAAAAATAAATAAACATTTAAAAAATTAAAAAAAAAAAGGAAACTGTTCATAAAACAGCTAAAAGAGGGTTTAGTAGAATTTCTATAAATGCTACCTCCAATAGTGCAGCATCTGAGTTGGCTGAGGAAGTCCTGGAGGGCAGTGCTCTTACTCTTTCTAGTAGCTTCTAACAGTACAGCCACATTTCTAATCCAGGTACCATGGTCTGAATGTTTGTGTCCCCCAAAATACATGCTGAAGTGCTAACCCCCAAATATGAAGGCATTATACGTGGGGCTTAAGTCATGAGAACAGAACCCTCATGAACTGGAGCAGTGCCTTATAAAAGAGGCTCCAAAAAGCTCCTGAGCCCCTTCCACAACGTGAGAGCACAAGAAATCTGCAACCTGGCAGAGGGCCCCCCATGCCTGCGCATGCTGGCACCTGGTCTCAGACATCCAGCCTCCAGAACTGTGAGCAGTAAAGTGCTGCCCACCTCCTCTGTGGGATTTTGTTTCATAGTAGTGTGAACAGACTAAGATATAGGGGGAAGTTATTCTGGAAAATAAGCCCTGATCTTCCCTACCTCCATCTTCTTTCTCCTTTCTCATTGACGAATAAGACTGTCAAAGGCAAAACTGCAGCCTGCAGAGGCTGGCTCGGTCTAATTTGCCACGTTCTCTTATCTATCTCTCACACAAAGCAGGTGATCCAGGACCATTGCTTTGAAAGACAGAAGGATCACATGTTAAGAAATCAGTCTAAAGCAGCCCCTGTGAGTGTTTTACTTCTTCAGCTTTTAATAAGTCTGATGAAAACTCGTTAAAAGCAAATTTTAGATCTGTTGTATTAAAATTCACAGAACTGATTTCTAAATAACTTATAATTTTGTATCTCCTCGCTTGTGGCTCTTCTCAGCTACTCAAATTTATATTCTCCATCATTCCCTAACCCAGGATCTTCCCTGAGAAACTGGTCAACTATCATTTAAATCTTCACAGGCAAGACCCTGTGTACCCTGTGAGCCAAAAATAAAGTGGCATGCTCTAGCATTATGCAGACACCCTACATTTATAGAGCACAGCCAGAATCGTTCCTTCATTCAAAATTTACCAAGAGATAAAAACAAAACAAAACAAAACAAAAAACATTAAAGGTCAGTCTCGAGCAGTGACGCAAATATCTTTCAAAGACACACACAGCACATAGTTATTTCCCTGCTCCACAGTCGTTCTCAGAAATCTGGCCCTGATGCTCCCACCTGCTTTTTAAAATTCATTTCTCTATTCATTTGAGCAGGCACCCACCATGGGACTATAAAGTACCAGATGCTGCAGATACGGAGATGAATAAAATATGATTATTGCCCTCCTTTCCTTCCCACTCCAATTTCTGAAGACCAGCTAGTGTAGAAGGCAGGCAAGTAAGATATGCATATGATGTGATACAGTAAGTGGAAAAAAGGCACCGTGAAGTACACTCACAAAGTGAAGACCATGATTAACTTTCCAAGGGAGTCCAAAGACTTCACCAGGAGAGATTATGTTTAACATGGCCCTTGAAGGTTGAGGAGGTTATCCTACAGGGTCCGAGGCCATTCCCATTCCAGACAGAAATAACTTATGTGAAGCCACGGAAGAAGAAGCAGTGCACGGTCAAGGAAGGGTGCGTGTTGTTAGGACTGAAGCACGGGGACGCAGAAGAGCTAGGGCTGGAGGATGGGTGGCGGCAGCTTCCGCACTGTCATTAGGAGGACGCGCTTTAATATTCAATTTGTGTTTTGACTGAGGAGGAGAAAGGCCTGGTCAGATATGTATGTTATGAAGACGGCACAAATGGCCATACAGATGGTGGACAATTCGGGCAGGGAGCAATGACTGGAAGACCAGTTAGGAGGTTTCACAGCAGAGTTGGTGAGTCATCACAAGGGATCAAACTAAAGTATCAGCAGAACATTTGATGAAAATATTTTAAATAAGCCACATCTGAGCTAAAGAGGAGATGTCTGGTGACCCAATGAATACAGGGAGTGGAGAAAAGGAGGCGGCCAAAGCTAATGCCATGGTTTCTAAAACACTGATGCCATCCACTAAGACAGGGAACATAAGATAAGCATGCTTAAATGAAAGGAAAAAAGCAGCTGAATTTGAGATGGTTATAGGACATACCTACGTGCTGGTGCCCACTAAGGGGTGGAGAGTTCAGGAAAGCAGCTAGAGAAAAAAAGATTCGGGGCACATCAACAAGTAGGTGTTACATGAAGCCACAGGCATGAATAAAATCACCCAAGAAGAAGGTACACAAGGAAAAGAGAAGTGACTTCAGGAACATTTACAAGTGGATAAAGGGAGACTCAGTAACAAAGACTGGGAAAGGCTGCAGAGTTCAGGGATGAGCAGAGCCCAAAAACACTAAAGATAATGAAGGGTTGCAACATGGACACAGAAGTTACTATGGGATGATGACTAAGAAACGGCAACTGGCTGGACAACTGGACCACCGAAGAGAGCAGATTCAACAGAGGAGCTAGAACGGAAACCTGTTTTAATAGGTCAAGCAGATGTAAGATGAGGAAGAAGAAATAACTCTTCCTAGAGAGATCAGGCTATAAAAATAAGAGAAATAGGGTTGTAGGTTTGCAGAGCATGAAACTCAAGGCAGGATAGTTCTTTAGGATAAGGGAGACCTACATACTGATAGAATGAGAACAGAACCAGTAGAGAAAACAAGAGTCTACAGAAAAGGGGAATGCACTGAACTGAGGTCCTGGAGATCAGAAGGAATGTGACAGAGAGGTAAGGTAGAGGGAACAGCCTTAGAAAAGGGAGAGTTATTTCTTCCTATGCAACTAGAAGGCAAAGCTAGTGAGGATACAGAGAATGCAATATTGGCCTCCGTTATCTGTAAATTAGAAGGCAATAAATATGCTCAGAAGGCAGAGGCTGGAGTAAAAGACCAGTGTAGTAGTAATGGTGTGGCCCCCATGGGGAGAAGTCAAAGTAATCGCCTAGGTGACTCTGTAACAATAAGGGAGCCTAAAAAACTATTTGAAGATATTAGCAAATGTTTTATGTTTCTGTAAAGGCATTTATGTCCTAGAGGTTTAGGTTTAGAGAGTTGACCACCTTAGTGACTGCAGGCTATGTGTCATTGGGGAATTTTAGAGATCTTTGGTAAGACCTTGGTAAAGGGAATAAAATGAAGGGCTAGATGGCTGTATTCAATACCAGTGAAACTCAGGGATCATGGCAACAGTCTCACACAGGCGTTGGCCAATGTTTTCTACAAAGGGCCAACTAGTAAATATTTTAGGTTTTGCTGGCCATATAGTCTCCATTGCAACTTCTTAATTCCACCATCATAGCATTATATAGCAGCCACAGGCAACACGTAAATGAATGAATGGGACTATGCACTGATATAACTTTATTTATATATACAGAGAGTTGAATTTCACAAAAATTATAGGTCATGAACTTTTATTTTTTCCAACCATTTAAAAATGTGAGCCGCTTTTTATCTCCTGGGCCATACAAAAACAGGTTGAAGGCCAGACCCCCAGGGTAACAGACATTACCAGTTTAACAATACTCACTCTGGAGAACGCACAGGATTAGAACTGCATCATAAGGGTATGTCACGTGATGTGATATAACAATGATGGCCAACAGTGTACCTCCTTACTGTAATTTTTCATAACATATTATAATAAAGATCAGCAAAAGACTAAAAGGACCCTGGACTAAGAATCTAGATAGCAGAATTCCAGTCTCCATCCTGCCACATGCTAGTTCTCAAATGGAGCAAATCATGTAGCATCTTGCTTTTGCAGGGTTCCCACGTTTAGGTGTGTTTGTGGGATGATAACAAACAGGGCAAGCACCGGACAAAAGCTTGTGGCATGCATTCACACACTGAAGCAATTTTTTTTTTTTTTTAGAAGAGTGCTGAAAAGTTAAAGCAAGTTGTAGCAAAATCATTCTCTAAACACAGAGGGGAAATGTTCTAGAAGCTAGAAAGGAAGTGCAGAAATCTGCCCTTTTACTCTTCCCCGTTCTCGGGCATTTTAACATGTCTTGTCAAAATGATGAGCATGCTTTCTGCATTACGTCTTCTTATCTAGACAACTTTACAGACTCAGTCTTTCAACTCAGAGGCAAAGTACTAAACCTTGAACATTCAACGATTTGATCAGGGTAGGTCAACGGCACTCACTTCTGTATCCAAAGACTATCTCAGAGGAAGCATATGTCCCAAATGCCACATTCTAACAAGTATCGTTTCTTCAAAACCACGGGCTGCTAAGGTCATGTCTCTGACTCTTAAATAATGGTGTTTTTTAACCACAGAGTCCTGCAAAGTAAGGGAAAGGGGGAAAAGGGGAGATAAACTTTCAATCCTCTGTTTTTATTCCTTCTTCATACAACAGGTGGACAGGCCTCAATAATAAGCCAAACAATCAGAGGAATCCCATGCATGGCCCTTCACAAACACCAGTGACAGAGTGGTCTAAGATCAGTGAATGGATAGGAGACACCTCCTCTTCTGAAGCTTGCTATTCTCCCTTATGGTGGCAGGAAATTTTATCCAGACCGCAGCATTTTGACCTAAACCCAAACACCACCACTCTATTTTCACGAACCATCGCCTCAGCTATAAATTTCCCAGGTGATCAGATTATATTTGTCCATACCTACAGGCAAGAGCCTATAGAACGCTTACATGTAGATGCACTCCCATGTCTGCACTAAACTTAAAGGGACTCAGGAACCTGGGTAAAGATAGTATTTTACTGGTTCTCTCATCAACTCTGACCAGACTGAAATACAAGGTTTCCGAAGGGCCTTAAGTTCACATTAAGCAGGCACTGCTGACTCGGCCCCAACCTGAGCAAGCCCCCTGGGGTAGGTACATATGGCTTGCAGCTTATCTGATCCTCTAGGTTTATTGGGTAAACTTGAAAAGCATTAATTTCTCCACAGCTCTCCATGGCCTGATGAATGAGCACACGGGACCGGGAAGTCCTGCTGCTTCTTTGAAACAGGTGTTCTTAAGTTCTTTCCCAGACACACGCAAAGTAAAGAGGATTCAAGCAGTATGCATTTGCCAGTGTATTCCTACAAGGAGAAGGGCTGCAGAAGTAGTAGACATCCCTCCCTGATTGGAATTCCTGGTGATTGTTTATTCAGGGCAAGTTAGTTGTAGTCCCCAAGACCCTCATTCTTCAAATTATAGGTAGAAAAACCTACCAGGTTAATTTGAATCTTTCCCACAGTGCTAGTTCATTCAACCTATGATGACAAATGAAACATTTTCAAATCAGTAACCATGGTATATGTACCCATACACATAGTATACATATATTTACTTGCTATATGTCAATATAACATGTTTGTTACGTGTTAACACATATTCATGTTTATAAACATGTGTTTGTGTGATAGGCTAATATATATATACATATTTATTACATACGCTTAACATATATAATATATATGCATATTTGTTATACAGGTTTAATATACATGTTTGTTATATTTATATAAACATACAGCCCCAGAGCATTGTGATACTCAGTATTTAAACTTCCATTTGTATTCAAAATGTAATAACTTACAAAAACATGATATATATACCATCTTTCAGAAACGTCTAGCTAAAGAGGTCATTTACTCATATAAATAATACCTAGAGCTAATCAAGAAAGTCACTTTCAACTTTAGGATTAAGTTTAAACAGGGCACCAGGGTGGTTCAGTCAGTTAAGTGTCCAACTCTTGGTTTCGGCTCAGGTCCATGATCTCCCAGTCATGAGATCGAGCCTGGCTTTGGGCTCCACAGTGGGCGTGAAGCCTAAGATTCTCTCTCTCCCCATCCCCTTTGCCCTTCTCCCATGGACGTGCATGTGTGCGTGCACTCTCTCTCCCAACCCCCCCCCCCAAAAAAAAGTTTTATATTAGGTTTAAAAGTAACTAGGGTGTTGTATACCTGCAAGGATTGGAAGATAAATGTTTAATTTTTGAATGAGAGTTATAAAACTTCACCATAGAGTATTATTTAACAACATTTATTCCATCGGGCTCTGTCTTTTATAATTATTCTTCATCTTGAATTTAATATATCAAATGTTTCCTAGGTCTTAATAGCAAAGTGAGACTTGCTGGTTAAAGTGTCTAGTCATCATCATTAAAGCATTAGGCTTTTCTACTTCTCAGTCTTTAACCAGTCTCAAGACCACAGGCTGAATGCTCTTCTCTCATTGCCACTACTGGATCTTCCTGTGAGTCTTCTCTAACCAGGACATGACCTAAAAACTGAAAAATGTGGGTTGGAAAGGAGAAATTCTCTGGACTGTCAACTTGTTTCCACTTCATCACTGGTCAGAACTGAAGCTGCCAACTCGAACCACACATGGATCTAAGACCGGAATGAGCCCTGCAACTCCACAGATCATCAGACTTCCCATCTCCAATTAGCAAGGGAGATTAGAAAACAAGTTTGACTTCAACAGTAATTATACTCCAAAGGCATGCTTAAAAATTCCCTTTTATAGAAGCTGTTTTTCTCTTAGACCTAACTGCTGTGGCTTTAATCAAATGTAAGGACAGGGAAAATGGCCACAGAATGTGAGGAGTCAGCCTTTGTCAGAGTCAGAAAGTCCTAATTTAACCTGAAAAGAACAAGGGAAAAGAATGACCTAATAATCTGCCCATGATGTGATAGTCATGCAGATTCTAAACAGCTGCTTCAAGTTGGACTACAGCCACCCCTGCAAGCCAGGACACCCAGCTAGAGGAATTTCCAAGTTCTACATGGCAATAATGTGGTAAATTAAGGGGTGACTGGGTGGCTCAGTCGGTTATGCATCCAACTCTTGATCTTGGCTCAGGTCATGATCTCACGGTTTGTGAGTTTGAGCCCCACATCAGGCTCTGTGCTGACAATGCGGATTCTCTGTCCCTCCCACACCCGCGCTGCCTCGCTCTCTCTCAAAAGAAATAAACCCTAAAAAAAAATGAGGTAGGTTAAGGAAGATGCTACAGAGTCCAATTTCTAGAAGAAACAGTCTAGATTATCTCATGTCTGAAAGTGTTTCCTCTTCAGAAAGGATAGACTGGATAACCAATAAGAACCTTCCTGCCTTTGACCATTTGGTATGTTAGGAAACACAGGCCCAGCAGGCTACTAGAAAACCCTGTACATTCCTGAACGGAAAAGTGCTGGAAACAGAATTTGGATAATCCTTCCTCTTCAGCATCTCCTGGGCTAAAATACTTTCTTCCAGTAAGGGACACAATGCATGTGCTTACAGTCCATGGCAGAAAAGGCCTCTGACCCACTAAACTTGAGAGGTGGTAGAAAGTAAATACACACAATTAAGAATTTTGACAAGGAAAAAAACTTATTTTTTTGGCCCTAGAAGTAGCTGCTGCATGATTTTACTAAAATGCCTGCACATGGAAGAACATTAAAATATATATAAAGGTATAAACAGGTATCTCTTTCCCTTTCCCATCCAGATCCCCTTTCCAGGAGTTTTGTTTGAGAAGCTGGGGACAATAATACAACTACTATGAAAATGTAACCTCTTTTGTTTATTTTGAGAGAGTGTGTGTACCCACAAGCAGGGGAGGGGCAGAGAGAATCCCAACAGATCAATGCAGGCTCCGTCTCACAAACCACGAGATCATGAACTGAGCCAAAATAAGAGTCCGACACTGAACGGACTGAGCTACCCAGGCGTCCCTGTAAGTGTAACTAGAAGCAGACAAACCAACCTCACCTTGTTGCCATCTGACTCCCCATAGTGAAAAAGGTTAGATATTTAGCCCATGTACTCTCTCTCTTCCCTTCCACTACCATCACAGTCCTATTTTTACATTGTCAAGGTTTACTGTATCTCCATTCTGTTCAATAGCTGTGATCAGGACAACTTTAAGGTCATCATCAAATGTTAAACCACATACAAGTGGCATTTCAGTGTTCGATAGACGCATCTTTACTGGAGAGCTGGGTATGGTCAGAAGACCCCAGGAAAGGGAAAGGAATTGTCTGGCACTAGGCCCCAAACCACTGGGTGAGAAATGTCACTAGTCTTGAGAGTCAACCCATTTTCTCCTTTCCTTGTTCCTGGCCTCTCCTGGGTCATCTCCACAGCCACTCTTCTTTAGGCCTCATGGATCTTCTTCAGGCCTCATGGATCTTCTTCCTTGTACTTTTCCCACCATTAAAACAGGGTGTGTAAAGTAAATTTTCTAAATCTTTGCAGAACTAAAACCCTCTTTCGTTAGTCTCCACAAATCTATGATTTGCCTGGGTACAACATTATAGCTTAAAAGTACCTTTCCTTGAAACTGAAAGGACAAGATTCGTTATTCAGCTAGCATCTAGTATTCCTGATGAAATGTCTGAGGCCTATGACACTGCAAATAACCTGTTTCTTCCTTTGAACATTTTTAGAATTTTGACCCTGGAAATTCAACCAGGATGTCTAGGGTTTAGGTCTTTTTTCATCTATCTTAGTTCATGCTGGGGAGTTGTCTTTCTTCAGCTCAAAGAAATTTTCTTGTATTCTTTCTTGCTCTCAACTGTCTGTTCCAATTTCTAGAACTGTTAAAGACTGGAGGTTTGGGACATGCCCTCCATGTGCCCTAGCTGCTCTCATACTTCCTCTTTTGGGGGGGAGATTTCCTTATGGATAAGCAGCTTGGTTCTTAGCCCTGTCCATCCCTATTCCAGTATTTCCAAGAAATTAAAAATGACTAAAAATAATGATTTGACTGCTGCTTTGCCCAGTAATGTTGTTTAAAGGTGTAGTATTCTCTTAAATCCAAACAAATGGAGTTCTCTATTCCGTTAGTTTTGTTTCCTACAAAGTCAGCTGATCTTTTCATTTTGTTCATGCTATTAGTTTTCCCAAAAAGCAAATGAGACTTGGTTCCTGGTCTAAATTTATGGATATGGACTATGTTAATCTGAATAAGTAACTGGCATGACTTTCTTCTGTACCAGTACAGCTATTACCCCAACAGGCCTCCAACTGAAAACATGGACAATAGGTACTATGTCAATGCCTAGATTATTCCAGAAGCAAGCTTCCCGTGAGGTGCCTAGACATGCAATGGCAGAGTGGCTGAGGACTCCAGCGGTGCAAAGGAGGGAGGTCTTGGTCCTTGGAATGCTGTACAAGTTCATCTAACAGCGCCCCCGCCCCCAACCTTCTCAGTCTAAAGTGGGCATCACAACTCAAGTCGCCTCACGCCTTGCTTCTCAGTTAGGGGTAGGAAGCCCATGCTGAGACTTCTCTCCCTTCTTTAAGAACAGGTATCTGGTTTTACTCTGAAGACTCTTGGAAGTTTGTACCTGGTTTCTTCCAGACTTTGTTCCATGTGCCTTTTCCCTTTGTTGATTTTGATTTGTATCCCTTTGTTTTAACAGATCCTAGCTTTGAGTACAAATATACACCGAGTCTTGTGAGTGCTCTTAGTGAATTACTAAACTGGGGGCAGGGGGGTCGTGGGGATGCCCAACATACTAAGCGAAATCTGAACACCATAAACTCCAAAAAATCCATGCCAAGACACATCATATGAAACTACTGAAAACTAAAGATAAAGAAAAATCTTGAAAGCAGTCAGCAGTGACACGTTACCCAGGAACGTTACTGAGGAACACCCATTTGAGCAACAGTGGATTTCTCATCAGAAACCACAGAAGCCAGAGAAGCGGCAGAGCCTCTTTCAAGGAAAGGCCCGCCAGCTGCACGTTCTCGGTCTGGTTGACCAACTCACCAGGAATGAAAGAGAAACAGCCTCAGACAAAGGAAAACTCAAAGAATTTGTTGCTAGCAGAGCCACCCTCAAATACTGGTTAAAGAAGGTTCTTCAAATCGAAAGGAAATGGTAAGAGAAGGGGTCTGGGGCACCAAGAAGACAAAACAAGACGAAAACAGAACTCTGGGTACAAAGAAGAGACCATCTTTTTCCTCATGGCTTGCTAAATTATATCTGATGATTGAAACAAAAATTATAATACCATCTGATAATGATATTTAAAGTGGGGGAAGTTACACTGAGTGTTGTATGGAAACCAATTTGACAACAAATTATATTTAATATAAAAAGATAAAAATAAAAGTGGGGGAAGATAAGATACCTAAATGAAAGTGAGGTTTCCATATTTCACTCAGAGTGGTAAAATGTTGGGGCGCCTGGGTGGTTCAGTTGGTTGAGTGTCCAACTTTGGCTCAGGTTATGATCTCACGGTTTGTGAGTTCGAGCCCCACATCGGGCTCCACACTGACAGTACAGAGCCTGCCTGGGATTCTCTCCTTCTTCCTCTCTCTCTGCCCCTCTCCCACTTGCATGCACATGAGCTCTCCCTCTCTCAAAATAAACTAAAAACAAACAAAAAACAAGACAATTCAGTTAACCCTCTGACACTTTCCTCTTCATAGTCATGTCACTCCTTTGTTGAAAACTATCCAAAGGATTCCCAACCATCTTAAGACAAAGTCCAGAATCCTTAAGTGCCCTGAAAACCCTGCATGCCTCTCATTTCATGCAGAATCACCAAACACCAGGCTCACGTTTTCCCCCCGCTCCATTTCTCTCCACCACACTCCCACCGCAACAGTCTGCTGCTCCCTCTCACGTCTGGAGTCTCACCCCATCTCAAGATCTCTCCACATGCTGTTCCTGTGGTCTGGCCACTCCCCGCCCCCCGCCAGAATTACCTGCTCAAATCTTGCTGACTTACAACAAACATGTCACATCCTTGGGAAAGCATACCCCTTCCACTTGGGCCCACTACCACCATCAGGCCTGTTTTAAGAGAAAGGAAGAGGGGCGCCTGGGTGGCGCCGTCGGTTGAGCGGCCGACTTCAACCAGGTCACGATCTCGCGGTCCGTGAGTTCGAGCCCCGCGTCGGGCTCTGGGCTGATGGCTCAGAGCCTGGAGCCTGTTTCCGATTCTGTGTCTCCCTCTCTCTCTGCCCCTCCCCCGTTCATGCTCTCTCTCTGTCCCAAAAAAATAAATGAAAACGTTGAAAAAAAAAAAAATTAAAAAAAAAAAAAAAAGAGAGAGAAAGTTAGAAAAAAAGAACCAGAGCTGCTATCCGTGCAGTTATACCAGACTGCGTGTTCCCAGCGCAAGGTACTGAGTTCGTCTGGCCACCGTACCCCTCACACCTGTGCTTGCAGGTAGCAAGTGCTCAATTCATTTATTTCATGGTTAAGCATTTGAATCGTCTCTCTAATCAAGGCCCCATGATTCCAAAAAGGAGAATCTACTAATTCTTGCCTAAACTGGCTATTCTGTAGAGGTCCCAAGAAATAGACATGAACATCTACCAAAATAAAGTTTCACTGCCATAGAAGCAAATTCCATCATCAGAGTACTATAAAAGCAGTAAACAACTACTGTGGGAGAATGTCTATTGTTTTACTTTTTCCTCTTTGGGGTAAGAAAATAACATGTCAGTTATATATTCATTACAACAAACATGAACTGTCATAAGCTGCTTATTTCACTACTGCTTATTTTAATAACTTTCTTGTGGTAGAAATGCAAAATAAAAACAAAAAACCACAGAGAAACACATGTAACTGATAAAGGAAAGAGAAGAAAAGGAAACATCCATGTTGCTGGATATAATGGGATAGAAACAGCAAATTCCATAGGATCACAATCCCTATTTATTTGCTACTTACTGTACATCATTCCCAACACTGAAAGAAACGCAGTGGGACTTTTCCGAACATCTGAGCAAAGCAAAGATTTGATGAAAGCCCACAGCCATGACAATGTGTCTTTAATTTCTAGCACACAGGAAAAATAAATAGCAAATAATAAATAGCAAGACACCCTGTCTCTGCAAATTTCAGTAGGATTCCAGATTATTTTCCCAATGAGAAAGGGACTCCTTTACAAAGCTTACCTAAAATGAACTACACAGACTAAGTTTTAATTTTGTGTTCCCAATTTGACAGAGCACCTCAAGACTGGAAACATGAGCTGATGAAGATACTATCTCAGGCCAGGCAAGGAGAAGCTGGACAGATTCCAGGAGACAGATACTTGGTAAGTCTCCTAATGTCTCAGTTCAATCCGTGCAGCTTTCAACAAATGAAAAGGCCACCTTCAGAGCACTGGATTCGTCGACAACTTTCTTTTCCATTGGCTAAATTTAGAGAGGGATACTACCTCATAACAACTGAGACAAGAATAGGAACTGGTATCACAGGAAGATGAAAGAAAAACTCAATAAAGAAGCAATATCTGTTTACATTTGCTTAGCATATAATCCCAGAGGAAATGAGAGATTGCTCATAAGGAAACACAACCCAAGATAGTAACTGTGTAGGGCTACACTATTTGTGAAAACTATACCCACACTCCTCAAATGTGACCTGTCCTGATTCAATAGTTATGGATATTCAAGTATCTCCAGGCAAGATAAGCTTTTATTAACCGGCCCCAAATTAAGTGAGCCACATATTGGGCATCTCAAATTACTCAGATAAGCTCTTTTATCATTATTTGGTTATTCAACGTCCCAGCCTCATGACACAGACTCACCACCAACTCTAGATAAGCCTTATTTCAATTTAGGATATCGCAGGAGCCCATGCTACCCATGAAAGTTCTAGAGATGTTTGTTACGTACAGTCTAAAAGGGTAAGGGAAGTGGGGAAAAAGAAGAGCAGAAATGGAACATATATAGACTTAAGAAGAAGCATAAAACAAAAAAGCTAATGAAGTTGCCTTAACTTTCTACTATTCTTAAATTACACTCAAAACTTACCAATTTGAGATCCTAACTCTAATAAAATATGTTTATTTATAGGTAGAGAAAACAAACCTACCCCCTCCCAAAGAAAAAAAATGCTATTGGTTTTCTATAAAGTGTAAACAGCCAAACGAAGAGGGTTCCCTGTATGTTTTGGCTCACATTCTGAATAAGAAACTGCATAGCGGGAATGTGTCCACGTATGTACACAGCATTTCACATTTACCAAAATAATTTCACATTTAACATTTCCTGAAACCTTTCTAATAGGCCTGTGAAATCTGTGAAATGTCCCCACTTACAAGGCAAGACATGGAAACAAGTGAAATGCTTTCTGTCTTTTCTTATTTAAACTATACCAATGAGCAATCACCTCACACCTGTCAGATTGGCTAGTATCAAAGAAAAAAAAAGTAATCACAAGTGTTGGTGAGGATGTGGAGAAAAGGGAACCCTTGTGACTACTGGTGGGAATAAATATTGGTGCGCCCACTCTGGAAAATATCATGGAGTTTCCTCAAAGAATTAAAAATAGAAGTACCATACAGTCCAGCAATTCCACTTGCAGGTTACCCAAAGAAAACAAAAACACTAATTCAAAAATATATATGCACCCCTACGTCCACTGCAGTATTATCTGCAACAGCCAAGATACAGAAGCAACCTAAGTGTCCACTGATAGACAGATGGACACAGAAGGCGTGTACACACAAGATATTACTCAGCAATAAAAAAGAAGGAAATCTTGCCATTTGAGACAACAGGATGGACCCAGAGAGTATTATGCTAAGTGAAACAGGACACAGAAAGCCAAATCCTGTATGACTTCACTTATACGTGGAATCTAAAAAGCAAAACAACTGAAAACACAGAAACAGACTCAAATACAGAGAACTGGTGGTTGTCCTCGGGAAGGAATGTGGGGGGATGGGCAAAATAGGGGAAGGGAATTTTAAGAGGTATGAACTTCCAATTACAAAATAAGTCATGGGTCAAGTGACGGTGACATGCTCTTAATCAGAATTAAGTAACACTGAGGCACTAGTGGGCACTATGTCTAGCTACTAAATCAAAAACCCTTCTACCATCTTCATTCACTCAACAATTAGCATTCAATACCTACAACATGACAGGAACTATTCTAAGCACTGGGAGGGTTATAGCAGCAAACAAAACAGACTCAAATATCTACCCCCAACACCATCATTTTAATGATACCATCATGTAATTGTTTTGGATTGGCTAGTTGGATGCCATCGATAACACCAATGTTCAATTAGTTTCTTTGCTCATGTAAGACATTTAAATGTATTCCAGTTAATAAATCATAAAAAAACATTCAGAACATAAAACATGTTTGACAATTTATTAAGCACTGGCAATTCGAAAGGAAACTGAGGTGCAGCCCTCTATTATCAGACACACACACACACACACACACACACACACACACACACACTTATATCCCTTACTTGAAAGAAGGCATATATGCATTAAAAATTAAGTAAAAAGATGCTCAAAAACAAGGCACTTCCAAATGGAAAATAACAAACACTGTTAGGACCGTTTTCAATAGAGAAAAACCAACCAAGATAGTGTTTTGTCTAAGAATGTATATTCAAATCAGGGTCCAATGTTTTTTTTTTGGCGGGGGGGGGAGAAAATATTATTCTAGGCTTTCTTAATTTTATACGAATAGATTGTAGATTAAGAAGTACCAAAAGATTTAACTTTTTGCAATTACTTTCTTTTAAATGTCTATGTATTTATTTTAAGCTGGAGAGGGGCAAAAAGAGGGAGAAAAAGAATCCCAAGCAGGTTCTGAGCTGTCAGTACAGAGCTCAACACAGGGCTCTATCCCACAAGAACCATGAGATCATGACCTGAGCTGAAATCAAGAGCTGGACACTCAACTGACTGAGCCACCCAGGCACCCCTAACTCTAATAAAATCACTTTTATTAGAGTTTTTTCACTTTTAACATTACTTTCTGTACATTATGCAAAAAAGCCATTTACATTATTCAAATGTATTAGGAAAGAAACCTAATATGTAAGCTTTTATTATGTCTGCTTCACAAACATCTTTACTTATTGTCTTACAACAACTCTACAAATTAAAGGTATTTGTAGAGGATGCTGGGAAAGCTTAAGTACCCGGCCTGTGTGGACTACTTGATATAGAAGGCCTTATAAATTATGAAATTTGAGCATGAAAAGATCAGTTTGGAAAAGGGGAAAATAAGTTTGGGGATCTACAATCAAAGTTTCAATTTAATTAATTTTCAATTAAAATATTAAGTGACTTGCTCAATTAATGTTCCCTTTGAGAATTTAGGAGCATTGGATACATATGAGTCATCTGTAGGGGTGTGTGTATACATATATGTATATACACATATATATACACACACGGATATATACACATATACATATACATATATGTATACACACACACTCACACCCTTACACCAAAAATAATTGTCCTATTGTATCTTAAACACACACGTTTAACCAAATTGCAAAACTGTAGCTGTGAAGACAAAGCATTTCTTTTAGTAGTATCTTGAAAAAGGTCTCAATGCAGGTGCTATCTCCCAATAAAACTTACACAAAACATCCCTTTCTGTTCCTCATTTTCTTCAGAAAAACAAACTTTCTTCAGAAGGGTAGGATTTTAATAAGCCTGTTCTCATAACCTCAAGACAAAATGTGAACACTTCCCATACATTCTCCCACAATTTACCAGGTTTTGTTACCTAGTTCCAGGGTCATGAGGTTGTCAGATACAGCATGAAGGACTAGGATGACCCCCCAACAGAAAGCAGGCAGCAGGAAGAGAGCCAGGGGTCCTTCACAAAGTGACAATCAAAATAAACTTATTGGCAACTACACAGAGAACCTTGGGAGAAACGCTACCCGAAGCAGCCACAGAAACTGAGCTTGACCAGCTCCTACGCAGATGTGCTCCCGGAGAAGTTTACTTCTTAAGCAGGGAAGACTGCTAACTTGCAACCAAGAAAACAGTACATGCTACATTCCTAGGGTCCAAGAAGGAATAAGGAAGGGATGTAGGACCAGGGGACTGAGGGGTAGAAGGTCCACCACAGAAACACCGGCTCCTCATAACTACGGACCCCCATCCACACGTTCTACAGAGAGTTGGTCTCTAATTTTTGAGTAATTTTCTTCCCAGAAACATCAGGGTCAAGAAATAGAAACCAAATATCAACATATTTGCTAATTATGAAAGCAACATCTAATCTAAAGCCCCAGGCTAACAGAAAAGAACATTTACTTACCCCTTGGTTAACAAGTGAGAGAGATGGGAAAAGTGAGGCAGAAAGGGGAAAACACTTCCCTTTCAAAAAATCTAATCTGTCATCCCTCCTTGTCATGGCAGCAGATGGTCTTAGTGAACAGTCTTTAAATTCGGGGAGGGGGTGGGGAGCAGGTACAACCACTCATTTCCAACAAAAGGCAGTAAGTAAAACCTATTTTAATATAAACATGCTTGTGAATGGTAAAACAAGGCTGCAAACTAATACTTCAAAGGACACTGAAAAGAAAGAATGATATGGTTGGTAAGGAAAGTGGTGCAAAGACTCCATTCCATCTGAAAATGTGCAAAACCAAAACTGAAATTCTAACAGCAGTAACTGTGACATTAGGCTCAAGAAGAATTAAACAGGGTGGCCTGGGTGGCTCAGTCAGTTGAGCATCCGACTCTCAATTTCAGCCCAGGTCATGATCCCAGGGTTGTGGGATTGAGCCCCATGGTGGGCTCGGTGTGGAGCGTGCAACCTGCTTAAGATTCTCTCTCCCTCTGTTCCTCTCCCCTGCTCACTCTCTCTACAAAATAAACAAAAATTCATTTATTTTAGCAACAGTAATCACTGTTCCCTTTTAGCTGGTGTGACCAATAAAACAAGGTCACTGTCCTTGGGCAATTTCTATTCAAATTAAAGGAAACAAACTTGCTCTCAAAGAAAATGCTCAATAATATTTGTTACTTGAAAATGTTGATTGCTCAAGACAGAAATGAAGTCTGAACAAAATGCTTTGTTAGAATTACTTGTAAGTTCTAAAATATGGAATGTTTACATAATCCTAATATTCATGTGACAATATGAATAGTTAAAACCATAATTTCTGTTACCTGTTAATCAGCTATCATTGACAAAGGATCCCCTTCATTGGAAGCCAGTAGGAATTCTTCGATATTGAAGACTATCAATTCTTCTCTATTCTCTTAGAAAACCACACTAGATATTCTAAGGAACCTCCATACTGTTTCCCATGGTGGTGGCACCAGTTTGCATTCCCATCATCAGTGCACCAGGGTTCCTTTTTCTCCACATTCTCATCAACACTTGTTTCTTGTTTTTTGATTTTTAGTCATTCTGACAGGTGTCAGGTGATATTTCATTGTGGTTTTAATTTGCATTTCCCTAAGGAGTGATGTTGAACACCTTTCATGTGTCTGTTGGCCAGATATCTGTAGGTCTTTAGCAAAATGTTTAATGGGGTCATTCCTCTGCCCATTTCAGTTGGGTTTTTGGTGTTGAGTTGCAGAAGTTCTTTATATATTTTGGATAGTCACCTCTTTTTGGATATCATTTGCAAGTACCTTCTCATTCAGTAGGCTGCGTTTTTGTTTTGCTGTGCAAAAGCTTTTCATTTTGGTGTAGTCCCAATAGTTTAATTTGGTTTTTCTTTCTCTTGCCTCAGGAGGCAAATCTAGAAAAAGGTTTCTATGGCTGATGTCAAAGAAATTACTGCCTGTGTCTTCTTCTAGGAATTTTATGGTTTCAGGTCTCACAATTTAGTTCTTCAATCCATTTTGAGTTTATTTTTATGTATGGTGTAAGAAAGTAGCCCAGTGTGATTTTTTTGCATCTAGCTGTCCAGTTTTCCCGACACCGTTAATTGAAGAGGTGGTCTTTTCCCCATTGTATATTCTTGCCTCTTCTGTCATAGATTAATTAACCATAAAGCATGGATTTATTTCTGGACTCTCTATTCTGTTCCATTGATCTATGTGTCTATTTTTGTGCCAGTACCATACTGTTTCAATTACTATAGCTTTGTAGTATAGCTTGAATCTGGTATTGTGATACTTCTAGCTTTGTTCTTTTTGAAGATTGCTTTGGCTATTCGGGGTCTTTTGTGGTTCCATACAAAGTACAGGATTATCTGTTCAACTTCTGAGAAAAATTTTGTTAGTATCTTGATGGGGATATTACAGTACATCTGTAGACTGCTTTGGGTAGTATGGACACTTTTAACAATATTGGTTCTTCCAATCCCTTTTATTTGTGTCATTTTCAGTTTCTTTCATCAATGTTCTGTAGTTTTTGGAGTGCGTACAGCTTTCAGGTCCTTGGTTAAGTTTATTCCTAGGTATTTTATTATTTTTGGTGCCAACTGTAAATGGGATGGTTTTCTTAATTTCTCTTTCTGTTGCTTCATTATTAGTGTATAAAAACACAACAGATTTCTGTACATTAATTTTGTATCCTGTGACTTTACTGAATCCATTAATCGGTTCGAGTAATTTTCTGGTGGAGTCTTCACAGTTTTCTATATATACTATCATATTATCTGCAAATAGTGAAAGTTTTACTTCTTCCTTACCAATTTGGATGCCTTTTATTTCTTTTTATTGTCTGACTGCTGTGGCTAGGACTTTAAAAATAGAATTACCCTATTATCCAGTAATTCCAGTAAAAAATAGGTATTTACCCAAAGAACACAAAAACACTAATTTGAAAACATATGTACTATTATGTTTAATGTAGCATTATTTACAAAAGCCAACATATGGAAGCAACCCAAGTGTCCACTGATAGATGAATGAAGATATGGTATATATAGAATGGAATATTACTCAGCCATAAAAAATGAAATTTTAACCATTTGTAACAACATGGATGTTGAGAATAGAGTATAATGGTAAGTGAAATAAGTCAGAAAAACAAATACTATATGATTTCACTCATATGTGGAATTTAACAAACAAACAATAAAAGAAAAAAAAAAGACAAAGAAACAGACTCTTAAATACAAAGAACTGGTAATTACCAGAAGAGAGGTAGGAGGAATGGGTGAAACAGATAAAGGGGATTAAGAGTACACTTTTTTTTTTTTAATGTTTATTTTTGACAGAGAGCATGAGCAGGGGAGGGATGGAGAGAGTGGGAGACAGAGAATCTCAAGCAGTCTCCTCACTGTCAGCACAGAGCCTGACATAGGGCTCAAACTCATGAACAGTGAGATCATGACCTTAGCCAAAATCAAGATTTGGACACTTAACCAGTTGAGCCACCCAGGCGCCCCAAGAGTACACCTACTTTGATGAGCCCTGAGAAATATATAGAATTGTTGAATCATTATACTGTGCACCTCAAACTGGTAATTATACTTGAACAAACAATAAAATTCAGTTAAAAAAAACACACTAGAATGACAGCTAAACTCAAAAGTCTTCTAAACCTACAAGTAAGACCAAACAAGAAAAGAGACACTATCAGTCTAAGAAGGTCATTTCACTGATAAACGGAAAATAGATAAACATTAGGTAATGGGCTTGGGTTTTGACATTCTCTGCTCCAAGGGCCCACAGTGGGGGATAAGCCAACAAGAAACTGGAATGTTCTAGAATTGAATGTGCAGGATACCACACACCCTTCCCTCCCTGAAGGCAGGGAGCTTCAGAGTAAAGCAAAAACAAGATGACTGTTGGGAAGTCTTTAGGAAAACACTCCCTCTCAACTCAAGGAGCTACCCCTCTCCTGCTGTTATCAAAGACAGGTTCCATTGCTTAAATAAACTGAAGTAAAAAGCTACTGGAGTTAAGATACCTTACACAAATAACAGTACCTTACAAAACCAGGAGGACTTAGTGAAGGTGTGCGTGCTAGAAGGTAAATTCAGCGACGGCATGGACTTAACACCTGTTTGGTCCCTGCTGCACCCCCATTCCCTCATTCCCTACAATGGTGCCCAGCACATGGAATGAACTTAATATGCAGCAAAGAGGTTTCGAAGAGGAATTTTTACAATCTCCAAGAAAGTAGAATACCAATATCATGGCAGAAAACAGAAGAGAAGAATATAAAATCTGAACATCAAAGCAGGCAATTCAACATTTGACTTAAAAGGAGTATCTAGAATGAAAGAATAGAGAAAACTGGAGGAGAGGATGGATTTACAGAGAAATAACACAACACATTTTGTAGAGCTAAAGTTTCCTTGTTGAAAGTGCCAACTATATAGCACAAAAAATGAAAATTTCAAAGTACTAGGAATGAAGAGATTCTAAAATTCTATCTAAAAGGTATTTTAAAGAGAAAGCTCACGGGGCGCCTGGGTGGCGCAGTTGGTTAAGCGTCCAACTTCAGCCAGGTCACGATCTCGCGGTCCGTGAGTTCGAGCCCCGCGTCAGGCTCTGGGCTGATGGCTCAGAGCCTGGAGCCTGCTTCCAATTCTGTGTCTCCCTCTCTCTCTGCCCCTCCCCCTGTTCATGCTCTGTCTCTCTCTGTCCCAAAAATGAATAAACGTTGAAAAAAAAAAATTAAAAAAAAAAAAAAGAGAAAGCTCACAGGAATCAGAAATTAGAATAGTACAAGGACTTCAACAGCAATCCCGAAGCTAAAATATAATGGAGCCACGTCTCCTAGACTCTGCT
The DNA here is from genome assembly GCF_007474595.2 of Lynx canadensis. Lineage (NCBI taxonomy): Eukaryota > Metazoa > Chordata > Mammalia > Carnivora > Felidae > Lynx > Lynx canadensis. Next base: position 51,865,284 of record NC_044303.2, on the reverse strand, counting down.
GGAACTGGTTTCTAACCTAGAGTTCTACACCTAGCTCAAAGAATAATCAAGATCAAAGATATAATTCAGACACTTTCAGACATAGGAGGCTCTCAAAGTTTCTGTCTCCCATATCCTCATTTCTCTTCTACTCCCCCAAAAAGGCAAGAGGAGAATGAATTCTCCCCAAAGAGGGAATATAAGGAAAAGGAAGTTTGCATCCAGGAAACAGGCATTGTGACACTGGAAAGGGGACAGGATCCGCAGAACGAGGGTAAGAGGAAGTCCCACGAAAGCCGCATGGGCCTGCGGAGAGCCAGTTCAGAGCACATCATGGGCCAGCCGAGGGCACTACCAGGAGGAACGTTGGAAAAACAAAGGGAAATAAAACCCTTGGTGGATTTGTATGTCTAACTGTACTGAGGATGGTTCATTTGGAGTGTGTGGGGTTAAATTAAAGACAAAAACCAAAACCAGCAAGTAAGGGTCCTTTTGCTTTTAACTCCAGAACAAAAACAAAAGATTAGATGAAAAAACAACAAAATGTTGCATGACCTAGATAAGATTGTTTAATATTGATTACAATAGAAATAATCTATTTAAAGATTGGCAAAAAGCTACATGGGAAGATGTGCAGAGAAAAGGTGTAAAGGGAAGAAGGTAGTAAAAAGAATTAAACCTTCATAACTCAAAGTAAGAAGTTGACAACTTATAGGTATGGGAATTTAATGAGAGATAAATAGCAAAACCAAAACAAATAGCTTTTGTTAAGTAACTGAATCTGGGTAATCAAATGGGCATGAGAGGTGGGGTAGGAATATGCTATTTTCCCTGTAATACTCATAAGAGTAAATCTAAATGATAGATTGCTTTATAAAATATAAGTTAAATTTCAAAAACAAATTTCATCCAATGAACAACCTACTGTAATCAGTGACTTCTTATCTCCTAAGGGGATTATGGATCTTTGGAACAAAACCATTTAGTCTCACAGCAAAAGAGGATTTAGATTTATACACAAATTTCACAAAACACTAATGTAGGTTTTGGAAAGCTAGTTCTCTGTTTAAACTCTTACATGAAATTTAAATTCATTACATTATGAATAAAATTACAGCACATTAAATCTTGTCCTCATGACCTCACCGTTCTGCTTTAGCCGCTTGTCAGTGAAAGGAAAATTAGATAATCAGGCACTTAGTCTCAATTCTCAAAAGCAGCCACCAATAAGGATTATTTACATTAAACTTAAAGCCTCTATTTTTCTTAAATGTTTATTTGAGAGACAGAGAGAACACATGAGGGGGGAGAAGCAGAGAGAGAGAATCCCAAGCAGGCCCTCGCTGTCAACAGACAGCCAGATGTGGGGCTCAATCCCACAAACCTTTTGACCCTGAGCTGAGCTGAAATCAAGGTGCCACCCAGGTGCCCCCAAAGCCTTTATTTTTTTAAGTCAATCTTGTATGTAAATCTACCTTGTGTGCAAATGAACTAAAGCAGGGGTCACAAACTAAGGCCTGGGTAGCCCAAGTCCAACTCATCCCCAGTTTCATATCTCAGTGTCCACTCCAGTTCCTACTCCAGTCTCTGATCTCAGTGCCCACAGATAAAGGTTTACTGGAACAGAGCCTTGCTCATTAACGTTTGCATTTATGGCTGCTTTCTACTGAGGGTAGAGACCATGCGGCCTGCAGAGCCTAAAATATTTACTATCAGGTCCCTTTCAGAAAAAATTTGTTGATCCCTCAACTAAAGGATTCTAGTTCTGAATTTCATTTGAACTTTACTTCAAATGAAACTGAGCCAAGTTCATATATAAGAGTGTCCATATAAAGAGTAGTTGAATCAAGAGATGTTTGAATAAAGAACCTTAGAGACAGTCAACATAACCCTTTAAAAAGCCCAGAGAGGGGCGCCTGGGTGGCGCAGTCGGTTAAGCGTCCGACTTCAGCCAGGTCACGATCTCGAGGTCCGGGAGTTCGAGCCCCGCGTCAGGCTCTGGGCTGATGGCTCAGAGCCTGGAGCCTGTTTCCGATTCTGTGTCTCCCTCTCTCTCTGCCCCTCCCCCATTCATGCTCTGTCTCTCTCTGTCCGAAAAATAAATAAACGTTGAAAAAAAAAAAATTTAAAAAAAAAATAAATAAAAAAAAATAAAAAGCCCAGAGGGACTTAATGGTTTGCTGAGGGTCAGCTGGGTAGATGAACAAAGTCTCCTAACTCAGATGGTTGCTATCTTAGATAAGCATCTGTCACCAAAGTTTTAACCCTAATACTTCTCCTTTGTTCCTACCCCACTCTTCAACTAATTACTAAACAAGTTATTTCATTTTAGTTACAATGTTAATAAAATGTGCCTTTTGATGTTTCCCAAATATTTAAAACAGATTTCTGTTGATATTCAGTCATGGCTGTGCCAAAAAAGCAGAAGACTGATTAAGGACAGTCGTTAGGGTCAAGGAGACCCAGGTTCTGGCTCTGCCCCTGGGTGTCACTCTGGCCCCAGTAACCCTCTTAACTGCCCTCCACTCCACCTGTCCCTTCTCTAGGAGTGGGTATAGTGCCCACTACAGATGAGTGTGGTTAGGCTGAATAAAATGAAGGATGTCAAGAACCTAGTGCACTGACCGTCACAGAATTAAGAGCTCAAGAAATGTCACCTTTTATACTTTGTCTCCTGTCCAAAATTTGATAACCATCGTTATCCCTGAAAGGCAGCATAGGTGATGTTCTCAAACTACAGTGTGCGTAAGAATCACACTGGTGAACTTGTCGGTGCAGATTCTCATGACCCTACTACCAGTTACTCTGATTATTTAATCTGGAAGAGGCAGGAATCTGTAATTCCAAGCTCAAGTGTGATACAGATAATGGAAACACTGCTGCTAGATAATGAAAGAGATACCAAGAGTTAAGAGATGAGCAAAAACCTAAATAATCACAGCCTTAATTAAATATAAATGGCAAGGAGCTAAGTCCTGCTTACTAATTCCTTTTACTGCTCTTCCTTCCACAGCAGTCCATTTTTGTTTGTTTTGTTTTACTTAAACTTATGTTGGGCTCCATAAGTTAACTAATGTTATATACAGTGTGAAGATTATTTCCCAGTTTATAAAGGTTAGGACTTCCAGTTATACAACCCAATTAAACATTCATGGAACTCTAAAAGGTCAGAACTCAGGTCCCAATGAAACTTCAGTTTTCCATCCTGGAATTCAGCCACACAACCACCTTCTTGCTGTCCCCAGAGAATTAAAGGCTGACCCATTTTATTTATTGGTATATTTGCAAACAGAAAGAAAAAAAAAAACACAGAAAAATAAAGTTTATTCCTATCTTTCAATACAAACACAAGCTAAAAATGTGGCTAAAAACAAGCATGAAACTAAATACATTTTACACTGGGAAATCCTGATGTGTAATAAATGTGAAGCAAATTGCATGTAACAGCTATACCTTTGGGCAAGTTTTTTCCATTTAAGTGTCAATTCCAAAACCAGAAACAAAAACAGAGTTGACGGTGGCAAGAGTTCGAGAATGTAAATGCGCAGGTTCGAAATTACCTTGCTCCAGTCTAAAGCACAGGGAACGCCTTGCTGCTTCCATCTCTGGAGTCGGATTATCTAGGACGTGTCTACACCACTGCAAAGGGCTCAGGGATTTCTCTGATGATGTGAATGTCTTTGAAGAGCCAACGTATAACCTTAAAAAGAGAAATCTACATTATAGGTATTATATAGGTATATAGAGATGACCCCTCTTCTAGGGAAAACAACATGTATTTAACAAGTTTCTAGTGAAACAAAGCTCATGTTTGATTACTTCAAATACCAAAATTATTTTTTAACAGGGAAATGCCCCCAAATAAAATAGTATGCTCTCTGTAGCTTGGTGGGAAGGAGGACTTCAAAAAACTATAAACCAACATCTCATAGTCAGAAAGGAGGCTTTTGTTATTGAACTGACCTTGAACAGGCACCGCGATGATCTGACTACCTCACTTGGATTTGTAGAAATGGACACTTTCATCTCTTTGGTGACAGAATCTTACATGAACTGAGCTCATGTATGTAAACATGACACGGCAAACGAGGCAAATCTTATGTGCTTTTTAAAAATATAAGCCTAAAACTAGTGAAAGTCTGTTGATCCTCTCAAACCTTAAATAATCAGTTATTCCCCTTCTCAAATCTGTACTAAATCTGGTATGTGCTTCTTTCTCAAGAAAGCCAAACAGCTTTCAAAGATATGTTGTAGGGAAAAGTTTGGTTTCAGCATCTATACCATTAAACAGAATAGGCAGAACTCAAAATAACCGCAATATTATTTCTGATATATGGTGCTAAGGTAACTTAGAGAGTATTTTCAGTCACAGGGTTATACAAAAGAAGTTCATCGTCTTAGCTGACAAAAAAAGAAAGAAAATTATAACCACTGGTTCTAGTAATTAACATTTGTAAAGCTGCATTCTAATTATAAATATCGTGAAAGTAATACTTCTTTAAACAAAGTTACCACAATTCTAATTGAGCGCATTTTCTTGGAACACCTTACTTCATTATTCATTCTCATACTGTTATAGTCAGGACTCCCATCTGTCAAAATAATTTCTCAGTTATCCAAGATGGTTGGGGAGTGGTACTATTCTTCAGCAAATTCTTCTTGTAGATCAGAGGTTGACAAACATTTTCTATAAAGGGGCAGCTAGGAAATATTTAGGCTCTGTGGGCCACACAGTCTCTGTCACGACCACTCAACTCCACTGTGGCAGCTCCAAAGCATCACAGGCCATATATAAATAGGACTGTGCTTCTCCAAAATATTTATAGACACAGGAACTTGAATTTCCCATAATTTTCAATGTCATGAAAGAGTATTCTTCTGGGTTTTTTACCCAGTCTTTTAATAATGTAAATATCTAGCTGACTAGCCATTCAAACCACGCAGCCGGACTGATTTGCCCCAGGACACAGTTTGCTAACTCCTGCTGCAGATGCAGATTTAAAATATCTTTTAATCAATTTATTAGTAATCCTAATAGAACATTCTTCCCTTAGAGAGTGAACCGCGGTCCTCCCTTCATCGGGAATATAGCGATTAGTCAAAACTTATTCCTGGGCCCCGCCTTGGTCTACCGTGACAAGATTAATACCTACCTATGTAAATCCATCCTTTTCACCCTCCCTTGCTGAAAGACCTCTGAACTGTCCAGTACTGGGTGGCTTGCTCTAGACTCCCAAGTAAAGGCTAGCCTAAGTCAGTTGTTCTCAATCTCTGGTGCATTGGGATCTCTTAGCAGGCTTTTTAAAACACAAATTGCTAAACACTTGGTCGCAGGCAGGTCTAACCTACCCGATTCAGTATGTTTGGAATGAGGTCAAAGAATCTGAATGTCTAGTAAGTTCCCAGGTGATGCTGATATTACTGTCTGGAGAGCTCACCTAGAGATGGGTGCACTGGGCTAAGCCAATCTGAGTATTTCCATTATTCCTAGTTGCCTGATTACTGGTTTAGGCACAAGCTCTGGAAACAATTCTAGCCAATAAAAACTAAGGGGTATCTTCTGATGGGCACGTGAGCACATTTCTCCTCATTTTTAAAGTGATCAGAAAAGACCCAATTATATGCTGTCTACAATATATGCACTCTAAATATAACCACACAGGTTAAAAGTTAAAGGATATAAATGTAAGACTACCCACAACAAAAAGCCCGGGTCCAGAAGGCTTCACTCCTAAATTCTACCAAATATTATAAAGAAAGGAATTGAAGACCAATATCCCTCATGAACACAGAAGCACAAATCTGAATATTTTAGCAAATTGAGTCCAACCATATGTAAAAGGGATGCTTTATCAGTACCACGTGGGGTTTATCCCAGGAATGAAAATTGGCTTAACATTCAAATATCAGTGTAGCTTATCACAGAAAAGGCATGGAATAATCTCAACAAAGAAAAAAGCATATGACATCCATCCATTAAACACTCTCAGCAAATTAAAAAGGAAACACCCTTCATCTGATTAAAGGCATTTACAAAAACAGTGTCTTTACAGTGAAAGACTAAATGCTTTTCCCCTAACATCAAGAATGATATAAAGACTAGAGGTTCTAGCTAGTACAATCATGCAATAAATAAAAACATTTAGACTGGAAGTCGTAAATCTATCTTTATTCACAGATGACATGATCATCTACCTACAAAAAAGATACCAAAACTAAGAAGGGAGTTTAGTAACATGATTGTAGCATACCAGATCAACATACAAAAGTTAACTGCATTTCTATACTAGCAACAATCAGCATTTTTGAAATTTCACTTTCCATTTACAATAGTATAAAAAAAAAAAATAAGATACCTAAGGATAAATCTGACAAAGTATGTCAAGCCCTCTACACTGAAAAGTACAAAGCATTCTGAAAAAAATTAAAGAAGATATAAATAAAAATACAGACCAAGTTCATGGATTAGAAGGCAGAATATTGTTAAGATATAAATTATCCCTAAATTTATCTATTTAACAAAATTCCCAAATTTCAGTAAGCTTCTTAAAGAAATGTAAAAGCTGATTCTAAAATTCATATGGAAATGCAAAGATCCTAGAAGAGTCAAAACAACGAAGTTCAAGAGCTTTAAAAAACAATGAAGTTCAAGAGCTACCACTGACTGAGACACATTACAAAGCTACAACAGTGAAGACAGTTTAGTATGATGTAAAGATATACAGATCAATGGGGAAACAAAATGTCCAAAACTATACACATACGGAAAACTGATTCTTGACAAAGTATAAAGACAATTCAATGAAGAAAAGATGGTCTTCTGAATAAATCATGCTGAAACAAATGGATATCTATCTGCAAAAAGCAAATTTTTTTATTCTTTTTAGAGACAGAACACCCAAACGGGGGAGAAGAGCAGAGGCAGAGAGGGACAGAGGGAAAGAATCTTAAGTGGTCTCCATGCTCAGGGCAGAGTCCAATGGTGGGCTTGAGCCCCCAACCTTGGGATCATGACCTGAGCCTAAATCAAGAGCTGGACACTCAACTGACTGAGCCGCCCAGGCACCCCGCAGAAAGTACTTTGACCCAGCCTTCACACAAGAGCCAAAGTTAACTCAAGACATGTTCACAAAAATGGAAAACCTGGAACTATAAAACTTTTAAAGAGAAACCATGGGCAAAGTTTTTGTAAACCTGAGTTGGTAAATATTTCTTAGATACAATTTCTTATATGGAAAGTATGATCCATAAAAGAAAAAAAAATTTATCAATTAGGCTTCACTAAAATTAAAATTAAACCTTTGCTCTCTGAAAGAGAAGGAATAAAAGATAACCCACAGATTGGATAAAAATATTTGCATATCACATATCTGGTTTAAAAACTTGTATGTAGAATATACATAAAAACTCTGCAAACTTAATAATGAGCAACTCAATTTTTAAAAATGGACAAAAGATTTGAACATTTTACCAAACAAAATCTATGAATGGCAAACAGCATTATAGGAAATACGCTCATCATTTGTCATTAGGGAAATGCAAAGCAGAACCACTACGAGGTACTACTGCCCATCTATTAGAACAGTTAAAACTAAAACGACTGGCCATGGCAAGTATCGGTGATAATAAGGTGCAACTGCAACTCTCATACAGTGCTGGTGGAAATGTGAAACAGCATAAGCACTATGGGAAAGACTGGCAGCTTCGTAAAAAGTTAACATATACCTACTCTGTTCCAGCCTCTCAACAGCAAGTACTTAGTCAAAAGATATGAATGCATGTGTCCACACAAAGACTTATTTGGAATAGCCAAAACTTGAAAAGAGCCCAAGTGTTCATTTAAAGATGAATGGATAAACAAACCATTGTTACATCCATACAGTCTAACAGCTCTCACAATAAAAAGGAATAAACTATTGATTCATGTAACAACACAGAAGAATTTCAAAATAATTATCTTGATTGTAAAAAGCCAGACCAAAAACCAACAAAAAACAGTACATACTACATAATTTCGTATATATGCAAGTATAGAAAATGCAACTAATCTAAACTGACCAAAAGCAGACCAGTGGTTGCCTTGATGGGAGGTAGGCAGGAGGAGAGAGGGCATACAAAGGGCCACAAAGAAACTTGGAGCATTAAGATATGTCCACTCTTCTTAATTGTGATGGTTTTATTGGTGTGTACATATGTCAAAATCTATCAAATAATATATTTTAATATAGGCAGCTTATACTTCACTACTGTCTCAATAAAGCTAAAAAATTCACAAGACAGGAACCTACTGTTTTCTGTCCCTCAGTGTCCTTGAGACTTGAGTAGCCATCTCAAGGTGAATCAGATGAATTCAGGTGAAACAAGTAGGTGCCACAGCCCTGACAGAAATGAACCACTAATTTAGTCAACTGTGGAAATTATCTTTAGACTTCTTTAGTAAGTTATCCTCACTGTTTAACGCACAAATTCAGGTCACCACTTGAGTCTCTGCTTTTTCTCAAATCCTCTCAGCTGCCACAGGAAGCTACTGTCTGAAGCACTGCTCTGCCCATTACCTCTAGCATCATAAGAACTGCTCTTATCTTCTATAAGAAAGCTTACCAACCAGGTTGCCTCAGTTGGACATTTGAGGTCATTTTTTGTGGATTTTCTTACTTATACGGGAACTCTTTAAGAAGATTTCCTTAATCCCTTAGGCCTATGCAATATAGTTCTTTAATTTGACCACACAGCCTTGTAGCATATTCAAAAGCATTGCTCACTCCCAACAGGCTCAGTCCCACCACCTCTTTGCCATCACAACTTAAGACCAGAGCCAACTTAAGATCTGGACAGGCTGACCCAGAAGTTCTGACTTCAGGCACATCAATTTAGCAGAACGAAGGATGAAGTACTTTACTGAGCCAGAGACGTGAAATGAAAGTCTACATGCTGACTGGTTAAAACCCTAGCCCCATTCTCCCTTTACATTCCTAGAATTGACTGAATTACTTCTATCTCTCAGCAGTATAGAAGCATTGTGTCTGGAGAAACAGATGAACCCAAGAGAAGACCTAGAAATGCTGAATGAAATGTGAACTGACTACCCATCCAATCACTTATGAAGAGCTCTACCCATGCCGAACTTCAGATAAATTTCAGTAACTGTCTCCTTTGGGTATAAACAGATAATCAATGACACCAGATACCTAGACTATTCCTTGTAAATAGAAGGCTGAGACTAAAAGTAGAGAAAAAAAGAACTGAGAAATCAATGCATGGAACTGATGAAAAATCTAAAACAACTAAAATTGGTATCATCTGAGAGAAAACATTGCTTTCACACAAAAAAAAAAAAAAAAAAAAAAGAAAGGAAGGAAGGAAGGGTTTCTTCATTCTTGGAAAATGAAACTATTTTAGCAGAAACAGAAAATTCAATAAGTGAGTTTGAAAGATCAAGAAGTCTTCCAGATGCAAAACAAAGACAGATTTACTTTCAATGAAAGAAGACAGATTAAAAAATTAAATGATTGTACAGGTGGGCCTGCACCTTATTTTACAGGTTCTAAAACACACACACACACACACACACACACACACACGGGAAAAAGTTATTTTTTTTAAAAAAGGCAGAAAAATTCTGAGAATTGAAGGCAGGCCACTGGGCTCTAAAGTGAAAACACCTACAAAGTCCAGTACGACAAATAGAGAGGCCTCTTTCAAGGCACAACGTGACGTTTTAGAAAACTAGGGATAAAGAAAGCTAAAGAAATCAAGAAGGATTAGGTATCCAAATCACAGTACACTTCAATATATAAAACACAATAAAAATTAGAAAACAGAACAATGCCTTCAAACATAAGGAAAAGTAACTGACTTAGACTTTTATATCCAGCCCAACTATGAATCTTTATGAGAAAAAAGACATTTTTATTTTTTTATTCATTTTGAGAGAGTCAGAGACAATGAGAGTTGGGTAGGAGCAGAGAGGGAGAGAGAGAGAATCCCAAGCAGGTTCCATACTGCCAGCACAGAGCCCAATGTGGAGCTTGAACCCATGAACTATGAGATCATGACCTGAGCCAAATTCAAAAGCCCGACGCTTAACTGAGCCACCCAGGCACCCTGATAAAGACATTTTGAAATATACAAGATTTCACAGTGTACTTCTCATAAATGTGCCCTTTCTCATAAAGCTATTAGAAGCTGTGTCCCACCTACCAGAATAAATGAACTATGAAGACAAAGAATTTTAAAAATGGGGGATCCTACAAAGGCAAGAAACCTAAAGAATTCCCATAGAAACAGCACTGTGCCTGCAGCCTAAGAAGCAAACAGTAAAGACTAGAGCAATGGGCTTAAAAGTTCCAGAAGGAATGGCATAAATTTTTTAAAACAGATATGAGACTCAAATGGGGGTGCCTGGGTGGCTCAGTTGGTTGGGCATCCCACTCTTGGTTTCAGTTCAAGTCATGATCCTAGGATCATGGGATCAAGCCCACTGAGTGTGGAGCCTACTTAAGATTCTTTCTCTCCCTCTGCTCCTCTCCCCCACTTGCACACACACTTCCTCAAAAAGGGGGGGGGGGAGAGAGAAACTGTCAGATATATATGACCTAATCAAGGAATATATGGCTTTTATAGAGTATTTGAAAAAATTAGTAATAGGGATTAAAGAAATTGAAGGGGAAAAAGAGAATCCATTACTAACTCTTGGAGCAACAGAGGGATTAGAGGAAAATAAATGTAACACACAATTCACAGGGCTCAGCTAAGAACAGTTATAATACAGGCGTTACATAGGATTTAATCCAAAGATCCCATTAGGAGTAGGGAAAGCAGATATGACGTTTTGGGGGTGAAGAGAAGAGAGCTTAGTCTTCATCTTCCAAAACAAGTCTACAAATGTCTAAGACAGTATGGAGGACTGTTTAGAAATAAAAAGTGAAACACAGAGCCAGACGAGTATCAAGTGATGCCTCTGTGGAAGACTCAGAGGTAGGAACGATAGAGGGCTGCTGCTTTCTATAAAAAGCCTTGCCGTATTTGTTGCATTACCTTAATAAAACTTTAGAAGCCTTGTGCAAATGGATGATATGAAGACAGGTGATCATTTTCAGGAGCACCTGGGTGGCTGAGTCGGTTAAGCTTCTGGCTTGATTTCAGCTCAGGTCATGATCTCGCGGTTCATGAGTTCAACCTCCGCATAGCATTGGGCTCTGCACTGACAGTGCGAAGCCTGCTTGGGATTCTCTGTCTTTCCCCCTCTCTGCCCCTCCCCCACTCACACTGTCTCTCTCCCCCCCTCCTTCCTCCCTCCCTCCCTCTCTCTCTCACAAACTTAACAAAAACAAAAACCAAGTGATCATTTTCAGTCAGTCTCCAAACAACCTACCCAGGATAGCTCTGAGCCTACTATTTCTATGGCTAGGCGTAGAGCTGGATGTAAATAAAGAAAAAAGGCAGATGGAGATCACATAACTCCAGACTCCTTGAGTACAACATAACTCCAAAATTAGATAAGCAAGGTAAAACTTGTATTTCTCCTACATGGTTCCAATCTTCCTAAAAGTCATAAAAATCACCTTATTTGTCATCACAGTATCCTAATTTGCCATCATTAATACAGCATACCTCCTGCCTTCCAAACTGCTCTTTCAAATTCTATAGCTTTATGGATGAAACTATATTACAATCTGGCAAGAATATAAGAAAAACCTTCATCTAAAACTTGAGAATTCTTCAAATATTAGAAAAGCTATCTTTAAAATGTCACACTCTTAAGTTTCTTTAACCTTGCTTCAATAACTTCCAAAAGCACATGACTAGAAACGGTTAGTTTTCTCACAGAATCTCTTCTTTTCCACACATTTCATTCTTGATGGCCTCACTTAATACAAGTGCTAACATGGGGAGGGACAGGAATAACCAAAATAATAATCCGAAGGTTTCAAAGGAAGTATTACAACGACCCAGAAATCTCAGTTACTCTCAAGTAGACATTTGGTTCTAAAGTCATCCTTCTGATAACACAAAAACAAAGGACACAGCAAAATATATACATAGATTTTAGGAACCTGTCACTGAGAAGTAATATGTGGCAGTTTTCAGACATGTAATTTAAGAGCCTTCAATCATCGCAAGTTCTATTTTAAGAAAAGCTAAAACATTAGCACTGATAAGCACAATCGATCAATCTTTAGTCAAATTCAAGTGTTTGATTCACCAGCACCTGCTAGGGTCAAAATGGTCAGCCACTGCAAAGCAAACTTCCCACCACTAAGCTCTTAAAAGGACACATGAAATCCAAATTTCAGTTATGGAATTGTCCTATAAGACTCTCCCCCCAACCCTCCACAGTTCAATTTAAATTTTTATTTCTATGTCTCACTGCAGTGTTTCAAAGACCTCAGCACATGCTTCAGTCAACTCCATTTGCTTCTAGAAAACACTCAGGTTTTCAATTAGCATTGTCAGAAAGTGAAGCACCCTCTGGTCTTTTTGCTGAAAATCAATTATGGAAAAAACAGTTTAGGTGGTCTAATTTAGCTGTGCCATATGCATAGTACAAGGTGTTCAGCAGCTCTGATAAAGAATTGGCAATGATTTAGCCAGCTGTCCAGGGTCTTGGGTGTTACACGTGAAAGATGAATATCTCATTCATTAAATTTTCCTTAGTTTGTACATATCACCATTTCCCCCTTGTATAATTATGAACGTTTCTCCTGTCCTTTCCAATTGGGCAAGTTCAAAATCTCTGCCACATCCTTTTTACATAAGTCTCAATATTCTTCTAATTGCCACTTCACTAAAATAAAGGCCCTGTAGGACTGTATTTTATGTTAGCTGGCATATTTTTATTTGGCATTTTCTGAATATAGACCTGTCTTCCTGATTGAGGTGTGCAAGACCTGACTTTCCCCAGTGCTGCCCTATCTTCAGAGAGCTGTGCTTCTCCACCTACTTTCCCCAAGACTGTCTTGCTTTCAAACGGTGTAAAATTGAATTTTCCTGACTGTGATCATATCGCACAAATACAATTACCACTTCAAGCCAGGGCACACACATGTAAAACTGAAGTTTAATCAAGACAAATTTGTGTTATAAGACACGATGCATTCTGATTTTATATTCTGCTCTTCATTTTTTAAAAAAGGAATGCTGGTCAATCCACTAAACTGACTTTATAACACACTAATGGGTCATAACCAAGCTAGGGGAAAATATCAGTGGTGTAAACGCTTCAGAATCTGTGTAAACAATCTGAAATGTGGTCTTAACCTTTCAGTAACTAACTGGTGGAGCCTTTGGAAATCATTCCACCTTGGAGCTTCAGTCCCTCAATCACGATACAGGGGAGCTGAAATGGGTCATGGAAAGGTCTAGTACACAGTTAACTTACTGCTCCCCTTACCACTTCATACCAATCTGATTTCTCCTCCTTATACCCTGGTGCCTCTCAGCCTGGCGACACTGAGACAGTGATCCTGAAACCATCCTTCTTACAGGCTGGCATATCATGCAGTCACACGGTCCAGGTATGTATCAACACTTCAATCCTTGGACCTTCGTATTTGCTCCTGACACAGATTCCCCCTTTACTTTCTCACCTACGGTCTTCTGGAAAGTGAAGGCTGTCAGATTAGCAGGAAGATCACTGAAGATTCCGTAGAGCAGGATGAGAAGTTTACTATGGGATCAAAACAACTGGACAGATTAAAGAATTAAGGTTCTGGAACCAAAATCTAGTTTTCTGAGACACTTATTTCTAACAGCCCTGTGCTAAGATTAAAGCAAAATCAAACAATTCAAATTCAACTGGGATGAATATTTGAAGACATGAGACCATTATTTTCTTTCAAAGCTTTTCATCAAAATGAAAAGCAGAACACACCATCCTTCTTACAAAGTTTTGTTTTTTGTTTTTTGTAAACAGAAGATGCTTATAGATTAAATAATTGTTTGGGGAAAAGATCTAAGAGACCTGACTGATCGTTCATTAACTAATCAACCATCATCAAGCAAATACTGATTCTATGAGTCACTGATTTCCTTCTACACATAGCTCTTGAGCCAAGAGTTGTCCAGGTTAATAAAATGTTAACAGTTATAGTCCAAAGTTTTATTAGAATAAAATGGACCTATAGGAAAGAACTTCTTAAAATATTCAAGAATTAATCTAAGTTTGTGAATTTCTTTCCTGAAGATAAGACATCTTAGTGGGAAATACTTTTCTAAATAATCAAATATCAATTTTGTTTAGCCCCCAAGGATGAAATCATGATAAAAATGCATGAAAAATTATAAGCAATATGTTAACAGTAAGCCGATCCTTACTACTGTTACTTTAACAATGATGCGATTGTCACAGGGAGACAAAGATGTCCAAGATATGTTCAGTGAAAGGTAAGTAAAAAAATTGATGTGTATATATTTGCATATTGATTGGTATAATCATGTTTTGATCTTGAAGGATCTACAGAATGTTAACAGGGGTAAACTCAATCATGGCAGTGAACTGAACAAGAGGGGAGACTCCTGTGACTTGACACTCACTTCTGTGTTGGGTTGTTTTGTGTGTTTATTTTTTTTTACAGTGAAAATGTAAAACTATTTTTAGATATTTTAAAAATATTCAGTTACTTCTTATCCACTACAGTTGTTTCTTAACAGGGGAAATAAAAATACGTTGCTTCCCTGCAAACATCTAGGGAATCCAATGAAAAGCACCCTATCTGTGACACTACAGGACAGGTACTTAAACAGTTTGCAGTGATGAAGGAAAATCAGAGCTTTGCAAGCATTTACAAGCGGGTTAAACTTTGAAAATCAGACCCTGTTTATTTATCAACAGGCCAAAATACTGCAATACAAAAATACCTTAGTGTACAAAACGCCATGAAAGGTTTCTGTAAATCAGGCGACCTTAAAATTGTTTAAGTTACATCCCACCTGAGAGTAATGATCCCTCTGTTTTTCCACATGAGATTCTAATCCTAGGTTTGTTTTGAGAAAGATACTCCATAAAACAGTATGCCACTTGTCTGGAGAAACATTTGTAAAGTGTCAAGGCACTGATTTATGTAGTCACCTAACTACTCGATGAGTGAAATCAGTAGAACCCGCTATAATTTACATTCACTGGGAACCATCTGAAGGGCTAACAGTAATCCTACTAAGGAGGTCATTGTTTTTCAGTCATTTCAATACTTTTTTGAAGAACAGAAAACTACAAAAGGAAAGCCTACATACCAAAATTCTAGCAATAGTTAGACAACAGTAAGTATATCATAACACATTTTAAAATGCTAATATTTTTAACGCATAGGATCAAAAACACAAACAAGTTCTCCTTTACTATTTAAGTACGTTATCTCTAGGAAAGGCCAAGTGGGGACTAAATCAACATAAAATAATCTGAAAGTGGCCTAAGGGCTTATAGTTATCACAGAACCTAAGAACAACCAGCATGAGAGCATCTTCTAGTACCATATTCAGGTTGAAACTGCGTTTACAATACAGCCTGGGCTTCACAAAAATAAAGGTGTAACTTCTAAAGAATGGCTTAACTCTCCCCAAAGTGGTAAGCGGTTTTGATTTTTACAACTTGAGCTACCAGCACAGCTGCGGACAAGTACGAAGGAGGAGGAGGGGAGGAGGAGTTTGCTTTGGACGAGTACTGAGGAGGAGGGGGAGGGGGAGTTTGCTTTGCTGTAGCTCCCGTACATTTTGATTCTCCCAATCAAATCAATTGGTTACTAAACTTTTGCAGTCTGAGTTCTAAGAGTCTAAAGGAGCACTACAGTTCTCAATAGGAAACCAGGAAGGTTCTCCATTTCTCATTCCCGCTGTGTGTTCATGCAACAGGAACACAGAGAGTGAGGAAAATCCAGCTGACCCAAAACAGGAAGGGTCCTAAGTAAAACGACCCTAGATAAAAGGACTACAACCATTCCATGCCACATAGCTCTGCAGAGGTGAATGCTGTTGGTTTTCCCTGCAGGGACCAAGTTCTACCTCATCTGGGACTTCTGCTCATCTTACCATATCCCACTACCTCTAGTGACGGAGGAAAGCATATGAGCCAACTAAAAGAAATCAGTCATGAAAGGACTTACTCCACGAGTAAGCAGCATGAAAAGGGAACTAGACCTCCCCAAAGTGAGTCACGGTTGGAACACAGAAAGGGCGAACCAGATTTCAAATGAAAAGATGCTACCAGCCACAAGTTTTCTGATAACCAACTTACGGCTTCTAAAAAAATTTTTAAAAAGTTTTTCTAATCTCACTTTTATTCAATCAACAGTTTGATTAAAAAAAAAAAATTAAAGACAGATCCTTGGTTTCTAAGTAACAGTGTTTTCAAGCTGCTCACTCCATTCCCCGAAAAGCCCTCATTTTTTGACATCATTACTGATAGGAAAGCCGGTGGTGGCAGCACATTTCAAAAACCAAGTCAGTCTTTGAAATGAGAAGCTATCAATGAAAATGCAGCAAAAGAGGACATGCGACTGCACAAGTCAAACTGCAAGAACGAATCTCTAAGGAGAGATCCATCACCAGGCGGCTCGGGATGCCACGGAAAGGGACGATACGCAAAGCCTGTCCAGCGTTCGCTGGGGAGAAAAGACAGGGAACGGTCGCAAACTGAGGCCAAACCCTGCCCATCCCCCGTTACTCCCAAAAATGACTGGGAGAAAAACGCAGGACTGGGTAGCAAAAAGACGGCATAGATTTTTCAGTTAATGCGAAAAAGGAGCTTGGGACCGAATACTCAGCAGAAAGCAGAATACAGCGAGATGAAGGGGACCAATCCATCCCCAGCTGGGTCAGCCTGAGCTATGAGAAACAGGTTTCCGCCCTCATGAAAAGCCTCAGCTCGTCGCCGAGTTGGGCACCTGCCAGGCCACCACGTCCGGGGGCAATGGCGAGGTCCCCCTCTTCCTCCCAGCCCACGCCCTCCCCGCCGTCCCGGGGCCTCGGAGGCCAGGGTTCCGGGGGAGAGACCGGAGCTCGGCAATACCAGGTGTAGTCGTCCTCGTCCCGCCAAGCGGCCACGCTCTCCAGGTCCAGCGGCTCCACCTCGTCCAGCAGCGTCGGGGGCGGCGAGGGAGGCGAGGGAGGCGAGGGCGGCGCGGTGGCTCCCCCCGGCGGCGTCCCCGCGCCCCCCGGCTCCGGCCCGCCACCGCCCGCGCCGAAGAAGCCCGCCGCCGGCTTGAAGTAGACGAAGGGTGCCTCCGGGGGCTGCGCCAGGCTGCAGAGCAGGGAGGGCGCCGGGCTGGGCAGGCAGTAGGTCCCCGGGAACGCGGGGCTGGAGCCGCCGCTGCCGCCGCCGCCGCCCCCGGCGCCCAACGCCAGCCCCAGCCCCAGGCCCCCCGAGGCGGCGACGGCCGGGGGGCTCCGCGGTCCCAACGGGCTGCAGGCCCCGGCGGGGGGCGGCGCGGCGGGCGGCGGTGGCGGCAGCAGCAGCAGGTGCGGGGCGGCGGCCGCGCTGGCCGCCCGGCTCCGCAGCTGCTCGTTCTGCTTCTCCAGCTTACGCACTAGCTCCTGCAGCTTCTTCACCTCCAGCTCCGCGTTCACCACCGGCCCGGAGCCCGCTCCGGAGCCGCCCCCTGCCGAGGCGCATTTCACCTGCTCCGCCATCATCGTGGGCCCCGAGGGCGCCGCGGCCGCCGGGGGGTGCGCGCCGCCGCGCCTGCTCCTCGGGCCGCGGGGAGGCTACGGCTCCTTCCCAGCCGCCCGGGCCCGGGGCGCCGACCACGCTGGGGTAGAGGCCGAGTCGGGTGTTAGCATCAGCACCGAGCCCCAGCCTCCCGCCGAGGGAGCCGCCGCCAAGCAGCTCTGCACATGCTCAGAGCGTCCCTCCAGTCCCCTGGGCGCAGCGGCGGCTCCGGGTTTTAGCCGCGGCCCGGGGGCGGGGCGGGGCGCGAACGCCGGGTGGGCGGGGCCGGTGGGGTGGAAGAGGAGCTCCCTCGGGCCCCGCTAGCAGCCTGGGCTGGGGTCCTGGGGTCCTGAGGCCCCGCTTCCGCCACCTAACCCCACGGTGCTTGATTGGACCTGGCCTGAACTTTCCCGTCACAGGCACTTCCTCCCGCAGCTGCGGAGAGTGCGAACTGCGCGGATCTCTGAACCAGGGGCGGGGTTCCAAAAAAGTCTCTGCAGGTGCCTGCCCTAGAGGGGTGCACCTTGTGCCAGGTGGTTTGCTACCGTCCAAGAGCTCTTGTGCCGAAGGAACTTAGCCACCAGCCACTGGTTTATGAAACCTATAGAGAACCAGAGGGCCAGGGAACTATAAGGGCCGAAAAGTGAAAACGTGGAACATAAAGACTTTGAGACGATGCTATTAATCCATTAATTGGTAATACAGAAACAAAATGGTGGGAGAGAGGCGGAGAAGAAAGAAGAAATCCTTCGAAGACAGTGGCCAGCTGCTAAAGAGCCAAGTGTTTAGTTTATTCTAAAGTAGTCAAATTTAAATTATTCTGTTACCGCCAGTGTTTGTTATAATGAAACAAGAACGTTTTCCATACTATGTATGTTCTTACATTTATCAAACCAAAGATCCTTGACCACTTAACTGTGCCAGACACGAGTTGGCCGTCAAGCAGTGAGCAAAAAAAGCAAGACTCATTATGGGCGAAACATGAGTTAAATTGTACAGTGCTCCATCTCTTTAATAATTTACAAGCTATTAGGTCAGACTTACGGAGCGGGAGAGGACAGAGAAAAACAAAACCTTAGACCTCTATCCCAATATCCCTAATCTTGCCTGCCAGCCTGCTCTCCTTACATCTTCTGGAAACCATTGGCAAATCTGCTTGGGGAGGGGGGCGGTGGAAGGGGGACGCTTTTAAGCAGAAGAGTTGAATCACTAGTTTCATTCAATTAATATTGACTTAGCATTGCAAGTGTTTAGCACAGAGAAAAGTCTAAGATTTTATTATGAGAAAAGTGCACAGAACTGGTTCTCATCCTCAGATGATACGCTATCTAGTGAAAGTTCCTTCTCAGGGACTTTACATACCAATCTTTGTAACAATGTACCGCATCCTTCTGGAGCTGCTAGCACATCCTATCATTCATTGATTTTAGATATGGCTCTGTTCAGAAACACTTGGGTCTTCTCAGATATCAATCTGTATCTCTAGCTTCTGCCTGTAGGGTGGGTGTTCTGCATTTAACTTGCTTGGCGAGAGCCTCCAGAAATTAGATTAACGTGTGTGGCAGCTACCCTGACCCTTCCTATCTGGAGTTCCAGCTTGCTAGACCACCACTTAACCACCTGTATCACCTTTCCAAGTTTCAGTCTATCTTCTGGATATTCTGGCGACTACTAAAACCTGGAGAAGTGGAGTAATACTACTGAAAGTCCTAAGTAAAGAATCTATTGAAGGATTTTTCCCGCATGCTCAGTGGCAGATGCGGGTAGCAGTATCCCTGCAACACAAAGAAAGGGAGACAACAGACACAATGAGAACAAAGAGCTGCTGGGTTCCACATTAGCAAAAGAAATTGAGAATAGGCACATAATAGTAAAGACAACAAGAATTAGGATGTAAAGAAAAGCAGTCCTCTCACTACAAAATTTATATACCCTAGCGGAGTGAAATAAACAGCCTGCTCCTCCCCCCTTTACTCAATATGGTCTACAGAATACATCCAAACAACCAGTGGTCAAGTCTTAGAAATTGTTTTCTAAGTAACAATTATCAGATAAAAATTTTAGTGTTCAGAAAGAAAGCATTCATTGAAATTTAGACATAGAACAGAGATGACACATTCTGCCCTAAATTTCTATTCTTCATTCTTCTGAAAAGACAGACTTGCCCTCTTCCTAACTGTTTGAAAAAGTGTGAAATGATTCATGTCTGGAGAAATTTTAAATATTTTTTTTTCTATTGAAGCACCTCTTTTCCCCCCTCTGTGAACTCCTCATGTGCACACAGCAGAGACAATTGGGATGTACACAGATTTTAACTGGGATCCCCAGGATGCCTGTCTCTTTAACACATAATTGAAGAGGTTGATGGTGTCAAGGTTTTAATTAAGCAGTCTTGATTTTTTATTTTGATGCAAATTTGTAAAGCTTTGTGTTTGGAAAGAAATTGAATGCATAGTGGCTCCATTCTAAACTATTTTTATTTTAAATGAAATATATGATTTCAGAGGTTTATGAAGCATGAAAGAACACGTCCCATTAAGAACTTTGCATTAAGAATGTATTTGAGGGGCGCCTGGGTGGCGCAGTCGGTTAAGCGTCCGACTTCAGCTCAGGTCACGATCTCGCGGTCCGTGAGTTCGAGCCCCGCGTCAGGCTCTGGGCTGATGGCTCAGAGCCTGGAGCCTGTTTCCGATTCTGTGTCTCCCTCTCTCTCTGCCCCTCTCCCGTTCATGCTCTGTCTTTCTCTGTCCCAAAAATAAATAAACGTTTAAAAAAAAAAAAAAAGAACGTATTTGAAATACGATAGACTGATGAGAAACATCCAGATGTCACACATTCACAACGAGATGAATAAAGGCATATTTCTCTGGTACCTCCCATTCCTTACACTTCAGAACCATGGTCACTGGGTCACTCTACTGAATTTTAGGAGAGAAAATGTATGTTCACATATACTTCTAATAGTGTTTATGGACATCAAATTGACCTAGCCACAGAATTGCAAAGGCAGCATTGTTTCCTCTTGAGTTTGTAAATCTAATTCTCTGAGGAAATCTAGGAACAGCTTGCTATTATCCTAGTTTTACTGATGACCTAACAAGGTTAGGCTACTTGCCCAAATTCAGGCATGAAAATGATGACAGTTCTCAGCACAGTCTCTAGTGGCCCAGCCACTCTTCTCCTTATACCCTTGTCCTTAGAGTAAAAGTCCTCTAAGAGCAAGCCCCATATATTTTAAATGTAGATTTTCCATCCACATTTCCATATCCTAATATGAGCGCTATGTTTATCAAATTGATAGATCCAATTACTGCAAGAAGAGAAAAACACCTAACGTGTTAAACTAAGATCAAAGATCCCCAACAGGGTTTTCAAGTTCATTCGGACAGAGTACAGTGTTTGATTTTGTTTGCCTCTTAATGAAAATGCCTGTTTATCCATACAGAATGGACTTGAGTACTGCGGGTCCCCACTGCCCCGGTGCGCTGTCTAGCACGTAGCAAAGACACATTGAAATTTTTTATAAGAATAAATGAATAAATAAATAAACCTCCAAGTTTCAGCTGGAAGTTGGACAAATACCTAAGTAGTTATTTTCATAAGCCTCATTTATCACGTGGTAACAACATGGAAGGATTAGAAGGCTTTTTGCAACCCCATAATAATTAATTATTTCACATCTGACCCAATTAAAAGCTAGAAAAATACTTGCTGCGTCTAATGTGTGCATTTTAATGTAAGGGTATAATGCAGAGAGAAAACAAAAATACATGAAGCCACAATTTATGTAAATAATCCCCGTGCAGTCTGCTCCATTCAAACCCCACCCAACTCTACCCTTAGAATTCATGCCAACAGCCCACGTAATTACACCCTGTAAAGTCACATAGTGTAGTAGTTATAATAGTAATAATGATAATAATTCTATTTATTTGTCAAGCTAAGTTTGTCAGAACCCTCTTAATAAACACTTATTACATGTCTATTATGTCCAAGTCACAATGCTAGATGATTTTTAAAAGTGAGTAAGACAGTGTCTCCACCACCAAGACTTTATCTAGTTGGAGAAAGAAGCACATCAAGAATTTACTATAGTACAAGACTTAGTGTGTTAAGTATCATGATGAAAATGTGAGTCAACAGCATAGAGAGTGCCCAAGAAGGGGCAATCAATTTGGGCTAAAAATTTTAGGAAGACTCATGCGGTAAGTGAGCTTTATTCCATTTGGTTCTCTTTATCAAACGGTGGGACATGGGGGCAAGTAGTGTGATACTCATTTATCAGCCAGGATATAGGATGTATCAAAGAAACAATAGACTAGGATACAGCATCCAGCTCTAATTTCTAGTCAATATTGTTTTCCCTGTAGTCACTTTGTTTTATTTTTGTAAATAGCTCACGTATCTATCGTTGCCATTAAAATGAAATTTTTTACAATTTATCTTAACAGTAGCAATTGGTGCTTCCCAAATGCCAGTAGCTGTTCTAAATCCTTTACATCACATGGACTCATTTAATCATCAAAAAACTATTTGAGCTATTTTCTATTATTATTCCTCTTTTATAAATGAGGAAACTGAAGCACAGAGAGGTCAAACACTCTGAACCAGCCAGTAAGCAGCAGAACCAGGATTTGAAGCTAGGCAGTATGGGTTCAGGGTCCAGGCTTATAAAATGCAGTATTTCTCTTCCAGTCTTAGGCAGCACCTACCAGAATACCCTGCTCTGGTCTCAGTGGCTAATCAATAAAACTATTGACTAAGGCGAAATCAATAGCCAGGAATGTCTTGAACAAAGTCTGATTCGTTAATAAGCAAATAATACTGGAACTTAACAAGTCACCAAGCACAGATTAGAAAACAGTAGGTTTCCAAGATCAACAAAGTTGCCAGGACTGGTACAACATTTCTTACAGTGCAATCACTATTCATTCAATGCTTATTTCTGCACAGATGACAAAATGGCATTTGCTGTCACTGCATTGTCTTGTGTTTCTAGCCATTTAGATTCTTCAAATGTCAATACCACTCCTAAGAATACTCAAAAGAAACAATGTCACAGCCTATGCTGAACCTCAACAGACCCCATGATGATTTAGGAGATATTTTAAAGTTAAAAAAAAAAAGTTCAGAAACTTTTTTCAAAATTTGTAACATTTTTTACCCAAAACAAGGCTTGATCTCCTTGAAAATGAGTGTGTAAAATTACTTAAACCTTGAAGAATAACATCATACTTAAAAGCATCTTTAATTTTTTTTTCAAATGTGTTAACTTTATCAGAGAAAAATGAATCTCACATGACTCGAGTCTCGCTGGCAAATATTGCTACTTGTGCTACCATCACACTGGGTACCCGCTCTAGTGCTTTTGAAAGTATTTTGATTTAGAACAATCTATCTTCTTGCTTTCCTCAAATGTCTCTCGTCATAAAAGCCAATGTGGTGAGGAGTTTTCTTTCTTTAACTCGAGTTATTTTTCTTTGATAATTTCCAGAGTTTTGCAAAACTCCCTTGCAAAAAATTGCAATCACCCTGGAGTGTTGCAAACCAAAGTCGGAAATTATTTTAAAGTCAGTGCGACACAGTAGGGCAGCAAACCCTCCCATGGTAGTGGATTCTTTCTTTGTCCTTTAAGAGATCAGCACAACTTCAAGGACATGACTATCTGAATCTAAGGAAATGGCAGTTGAAGGCAGCATACAGAAAATAGTGCAGTATTCTCTTGGGCAAATCATCACATTCTAGAAGTTATAAGCCAGTCTGAAAAAAGTTGCTGCAGGGGCACCTGGGTGACTCAGTCAGTTAAGTGTCTGCCCCCTGGTTTCAACCCAGGTCATGATCTCATGGTTTGAGGTCAAGCCCGGGATCCGGCTCTGTGCTGATGGTGCAGAGCCTGTTTGGGATTCTCTCTCTCCCCTCTCTCTGCCCCTACCCCTCTTACTCTCTCTCAAAATAATTAATTAATTTAAAAAAATTTTTTTAAGTTGTTGCAAGTTTACTCAAAACAAATCATTAGTGAGCATCTAATTATGGTCTGTACACAATTAATTTTCAGAAAAGAATAATAATTATGCCAGCAAGGGGTGATCTGTGTTTCAACTATAAAATCTCATCCTAGATCCTTCACAAAGACAATGGTAATAATCATGTCACTGAAGGATTGTGCCAGTATGATTATAGATATGTTCTTATTTTTCAGCTTTAGAAATATTGTTTGTTTTTTATTTGTTTTCAGAAAGGAAGATATGTCAATTAGCAGGAATAATTTATTAAAGATTTGATTGCCTTCACCAACACAGAACACAAAAGAGCTCAAAGACGAATGCAACTCTGGCAACTAGAGAATAGTCAAATGGGTAGGTTAGGGAGGAATTAACCCCCGGACTGTTTTGCAGATTTATAACCAGCTTAAAGCCTGTGTTTTCAGACTCTTTGGGGGCTTTATTTGGTGGTATTTTAAGCACTTTCTATTAGTCTGTGGAAAACAGTACCTGAAGGTTCCCAGATGCCACTAAAAAACTGGAGACAGAGGAAACAACAAACAATGAAACATAATTTTAAAAGATCAGGCTGATTAGGTGATTAGGCCAACAGATTGCAAATGCCGCTCCAAAGAGGAAAATCTAAAAAATTCAGCTTGTAGAAGACAGAAATCCAGAGAGTAACTGGAAACCTAACTTGGAAATGAGATGGTGGCAATCTTCCATTTGATGCTTTACACATGTAGACAGACAGGAAGAGAGTGGGGGGGTGGGGGGGACTCAGAAGACTGTCAGCCTCACTCAGGTGTCTGGGCTAAGGGAGACCTCATCTCCATGCTTTCTAACCGCCAACAGAAGAACAAAGGGTCTGGCCAACTGTATGCTAGTTAAGTTCATAAAGCTCCTCCCTAAACGTGGCAAAAATTCCTTCTGCTTACGTTCCATTGACCTCAGCAAGTCATATGGCTACACAGAGCTTCAGAGCAGCAACGGGATGCAGTCAGAACATAGGACTAGAAAACTGGAAATACTTCGTGGACAGCGCTGAACTCCAATCCACTCTTACGTAAATGCTTCCTGCTACTAAATCAACTCAAGGCTAAGATTTACCTTAAATATTTTGGCCGATTCCCATAAATTTTGGAATCTCCTTTTTTGGGGGCTGTTGGGCTGGAAATTCATTGCGATATGTCTTAGGTTCATTTGTAGTTTCATATTACAATTTCTATTTGTGTATATGAACTGTTTTCATCATCTTTTACTATTTATTCCTAATTTAATGGCATTGAGACTGGAGATTGTGGTCTATATAAACCTGATTCATTGAAATTTTTTTCTTGAGGTATAATCGATATACCACATAGATTAGTTTCAGGTGTAAAACGTAATGATTCGTATTTGTATATATTGCAAAATGATCCCTGCAATAAGCCTAGTTAACATCCATCACCATACATAGTTTCAAAAATGTGTTTTTCTTGTGAGGAGGACTTTTAAGATCTACTCTTTTAGAAACTTTCAAATGTATGATATAGTATTATGAACCCTGTACCTCATGCTGTGCATTACATCCCCATGACTTGCTTATTTTCTAAGTAGAAGTTTGCACCTTTTGATTCCCTTCATCCATTTTTGCCTACCTCCCAACCCTACTCTGGAAACCACCAATCTGTTCTCTGTATCTATGAGTTCATTGTTTCATTGTTTTATTTTTAGAATCCACATGTAAGTGAGATCCTATGGTATTTGTTTTACTCTGACTTATTTTACTCTGATTCATTGAAATTTGATGAGACTTCCCTTGTGCCCAATACACTGCCAATATGTGAAAATATTCTATCTGTGTTTGAATAGTATGTATACATTCAATTTGCTAGGTGCATGATACGCACATATATACAATTATATAAATATAAATATATAACATTTAAACTTATATTTATAAACATATATAATTTATGTATATTTACTTGAAATCAAGTTGCTAATGTTATTCAAATCTTCCATAGTCTTACTACCTTATCAGTTGCTGATAGAAAAGTGTTTAGGGGCGCCTGGGTGGCTTGGTCGGTTGAGCGTCCGACTTCGGCTCAGGTCATGATCTCGCGGTCCGTGAGTTCAAGCCCCGCGTCGGGCTCTGTGCTGACAGCTCAGAGCCTGGAGCCTGTTTCAGATTCTGTGTCTCCCTCTCTCTCTCTGACCCTCCCCCGTTCATGCTCTGTCTCTCTCTGTCTCAAAAATAAATAAACGTTAAAAAAAAATTTAAAAAAAAAAAAAAGTGTTTAAATGTCTTACTCCGGTAAGGTATACATAAATAGACATATATTTGTTGTGGTATATATTTTATGCATTCATGATCATGATTCATATCTTTGTAGATAACTCCATTTATTATTATGTAATATTTCCCTCATCCTTTTTAATGTCTTTATTATCCTAAAATACAATTCGGTTAACATTAATAATATTAATACTAGGGGCGCCTGGGTGGCTCAGTCAGTTGAGCATCCAACTGTTGATTTCAACTTAGGTCATGATGCCAGGCTCATGAGATCAAGCCCCATGTCAGGCTCTGTGCTGAGCATGGAGCATGTTTGAGATTCTCCCTCTGCCCCTTCCCCATATACATGCATTCTCTCTAAAAAGTAAAATAAAAAAATAATCATATTAATATTGCTATCATAGCTTTATTTCCCTCAGTATTTTTAATCTTCTCATCTTCCTATGTTGCTTTGTTTTAGAAGTGATTTTTATGAGGTACATATAGCTAAATATTGTTTTATCATCCAATCTGATGGCCTCTGTTAATTATTAAGTGAATTAATTTACTGTGCTTATTGGTATTTCTGGACTTATTTCTATCATAATATTTTGTGGGTTTTTAAACATACTTTTTCTTCTTCTACTTTTTCTTGGATTTATACAATTTTTATGGTTTGTGTTTTTTGCCTCTGCTGATTTAGAAATTATGGATTTAACCAGTTAAAAATGGGCAGAAGGCATGAACAGATATTTCTCGAAAGAAGACATCCAGATGGCCAACACACACATGAAAAGATGTTCAACATCACCCAACATCAGGGAAATGCAAATTAAACCACAAAAGAGAGAACAAACTGAGGGTTGATAATGGGGACGGGGAATGGGTGATGGGCATTGAGGAGGGCACTTGTAGGGATGAGCTCTGGGTGTTGTACGTGAGCGATGATTCATGGGAATCTACTCCTGAAGCCAAGAGCATACTGTATACACTGTATGCTAGCTAACTTGACAATAAATTATATTAAAAAAACACAAGGAGATATCACCTCACGCCTGTCAGAAAGGCTAAAATCAGAAATATAAGCAACAACAAGTGTGAGCAAGGATATGGAAAAACACAGCGCTCCTACACTGTTGCAAACTGGTGCAGCCACTGTGGAAAACAGTACGGAGGTTCCTCCAAAAATTAAAAATAGAACTACCCTATGATCCAGTAATGACACTATTGGATATTTATCCAAACACATAAAAACACTAATTCAGAAGGATATATGCCCCCCCCATGGTTATTGCAGCATTATTGCAACAATCGCCAAACCATGGAAGCAGCCCAAGTGTTCGACAATAGATGAATAGGTAAAGAAGAAATGGTATTGATATATATATATACTGATATATAGATATATAGATATATAGATATATATCTATCTATCTATCTCTCTCTCTCTCTCTCTCTCTCTCTCTATATATATATATATATATACTGCTCAGCCATGAAAAGAATGAAATCTTACCATTTGCAACATAGATGGAGCTACAGAGTATAATATTAAGTGAAATAAGTGAGTCAGAGAAAGACAAATATGATTTCATTCATGTGTGGAATTTAAGAAACAAAACTGGTGAACATAGCGGGGAAAAAAGAGTGAGAGACAAACCAAGAAACAGACTCCTAACTCTAGGTAACAAATGGTTTTCTGATGGTTAACCTTCTGATGGTTACTAGAGGGAGGTAGTTGGGGGATGATGGCTGAAGTAGGTAAAAGGAATTAATACACTTGTCATGATGAGCACTGAGTAATATATAGAATTGTTGAATCACTATATTGTACACCTGAAACTAATATAACACTGTATTGTTAACTATACTGGAATTAAAATCTTAAAAACTTAATAAAATTTAAAAAAGAAATTATGGGTTTTATTTCTATTATTTTGCAATTACCCTTCAATTTTTAAGATTCTATTCAACTGTAAATTTTTCTGTCAAAATTTTAATATATTTCTTTCCTGAATAGGACAAGGACTTTGGACTCTGGCACTGTTTCCTCAGAATCCTTGTTATTGGTCCTCGGAGTTTTAGTTTTATTTTTTTCTGCACACACTCATGCATACACAATAGTTATTTATTGGTAAATAGCTGAATTACTAACTTCTCAAAAAATCAATTTATACCCTCATTATTTTTCTGTTATCTTTCTCTTACCTCTGAGTTTGGATTTAACTAGATATAACATTCTGAGTAGATAGATACTTTCCCTAAGAATTTCAAAGATATAATTTTATCCCTTCTGGAATCTACTGGTAATAAGAAGTGAATGTGTAGATATGCTGTCTTTGCTTCCTGGTACATTTTAAGAATACATTTGTGTTTTGTTTTATTTTAATGTGTCTAGTTGTGCATTTACTTTTATTCATCTGGAATATACTTTCAGTCTGACATCCCGTGTTTTATATCAACTCTGAAAATTTTCAGTTTTTATCTCTCTGATTGTTGCTTCTGCCCCTATTCTCTTCTGGGATTCGTGTGTGCAGGTGTGTGCATGTACACGTGTGTGTATGCTTGTGTGTGTGTATTCACTAATTTATTCATTCATTGATAACTATCTCCATATCAATCTATGTCGATATCTCTTAACTGGCATTTCAAATGTTTTTTCTCTCTGCTATATTCTTGGTGAAAGCCTTTGAATTGCCTCCCAATCCATTCATATTATTTTGATTATTCCAGTTTGTGTTCACCCACTCGAGTTTTTTTTTAAATTTTTTTTAACGTTTATTCATTTTTGAGAGACAGAGAGAGACAGAGCATGAGCAGGGAAGGGGCAGAGAAAGGGAGACACAGAATCTGAAGCAGGCTCCAGGCTCTGAGCTGTCAGCACAGAGCCTGACGCGGGGCTTGAACTCACAGACAGCGAGATCATGACCTGAGCCGAAGTCGGACGCTCAACCGACTGAGCCACCTGGGCGCCCCACAACTGAGTTTTAAAAATCATCTTTTTTTGCATAATTTCTCACTTCTTTGGAAGGATGCTAGTATTTTCTATATCTCTTTGATAACTCCAGATATCTTGAAGTCTTCTTAAAGTGGCACATTTTATTTTGTGCTGAATGATTTTATTTCCCAGTGTTTGATTTTACTGGGTGCCATTCTTGGTGTTGATACTCTTTGCATGTTTTGAAATTTTGGTTTTCAGATTCACCTTAAGTTGGTGCTAGTTTTCTTTTCCTCTCTCTTATTCTTCTTTATTTAAGAGGTGTTGTGGTTGCCTCAACTCAGCCCCTAGGACCCACAATCCAACACCAGATCTCTTGGTGCTCAGGGTTCGTATTCCACCATGATATTGGGAGTAGTTTAGCGTCAGATACGTTGGATACACTTGGTGATGAAGGTTGAGTCTGTCCTGGTGCCTGCCTGCACGCTCAGACTCTTACCAGCTGTACCTCTGGCTAGCAAATGGCAGCACCTTTTTGCTGCCATCTCTTCCCAGGATGGGGACAAAAGAAGGAGGGAGGAGAGTGACTTGTTACACCACCTCACTTCTCCATGGTCCTGGCAACTTGTATCCTCCCTGTCTTGGCCACACCTGGTACTGAGGATGGCAGTCCTGTGGTTTCTCCCCCACGTTTCTCTTCAGTTCCTGGTGCCTAAAGAGGACTTTTTTCTTCCAGTTTTATTTGTTTGGGTGTGAAGTCTGTGGGTAGATCAATGTACGAACTTTGAATGTCATTTTGATCTGAAATCTACACTCTTTGCAGCACCTCAGTGGCTCAGTCAGTTAAGCATCTGACTCTTGATTTTGCCTCAGGTCATGATCTCATGGTTTGTGGGATCGAGCCCCATGTTGGGCTCTGTACTGACAGCGCGAAACCTGCTTGGGATGCTCCCTCTTCCTCTCCCTACCCCTCCTCTGTGCTGTCTCTCTATTTCTCAAAATAAATAAATAAACATTTGGGGCACTTGGGTGGCTCAGTCGGTTAAGTATCTGACGGCAGCTCAGGTGTGAGTTCGAGCCCCGCGTCGGGCTCTGTGCTGACAGCTCAGAGCCTGGAACCTGCTTTGGATTCCGTGTCTCCCTCTCTCTCCGCCCCTCCCCCGCTCACACTCTGTCTCTCTCTCTCAAAATAAATAAATAAATAAACAAACATTAAACAGTTTTTTTTAATAAGCAAATACACATTAAAAAAAAAGAAGTCTGCACTCTTTCATTATCTTATTAAAAAACAACTAACAAGGGCAGCACACCCCACTCCATAGATGTCTGAGTGTGCGCTCCCTCTCTGCAGGCTACAGCCCCACTAGCCGGTAGCACACCATGGACGGTACACCCTTTAATCAGCATATCATCCCTGATGACAGAACAAGGGGAAGCTACAGTGATTCTAAACCTCTCTCTATTATAAAAACTGAAAGGTAAATTGCATTAAACATTTTCTCAGAAGAAGAAAGGTAAAAAATGTTCACATGCATTCAGGTGTAGTGATGGGATGTCTTGTGTCAACCTGGAAGACGCAACTGGGCAGTGGCTGCGGCTTCCTTTCTACTACTGCCTCCTAGAAATTGTGAACCTCATAACACTGATGCTCCCATCTCTTGGTCACGAGTGAGGGAAAGCTGATAAAAATCAAGCATTGGCTCACCAAAGAAACCGCAAACAACCCAGTGTTTAATACGAGTTGTAATGGATTTTGAAATCTAGGATAAATGATACTTATAAAATAAACATCTCAGAATCATACTTGTGATGTTTTTCTCCCCTTTCTTGGCAAAGAGTGGGATGAAGTTGAGAGAGGTTTACATTTGGATTTGTTTTTAATTTTCAGAAGCTGTTCTTTTAAATTTACCATCTGTTATTTCAGTGCTTCAAAGTGGCTATGGTAACTGTTCAAGGATACCAGACAGAACCATGGTGTAATCGGGTATGGCTTGACCCCTACTGTGCCTTTCTAATGGAGGGAGACCAACTCATTGTGAGTCTTGTCACATTTCAAGAGAGTTTCTCTGCAAATATGTTAGCAGTTGGTTAATGCACAGCAGAGATAAGAATTAATTGTAGACATTCCTATGAATCATTTGAATTACAAGGTGCTAATTCTGAGAACAAGAAAATTCTACCATCGTCTCGAGCTGGACTTCCACGCATACTATACTACTTCCACTGACCTTAAATAAACCACGTAAATATGTTTAAGCCATTCATTGAGTCTTTGCTTCAGAAAGAATCATCCATACTGTCAGTTTTCTGATTCCATCTCTTTCCTAGAGATACTTTTATTTGAGTTGAAGAAGTTACTAGAAATATATTGTTGATAATGGTGTTGATATGGTAATTTAGAGACTGTGTGTGTGCACTGTGGTACAAAGTAAAAGAGTGTAATGTTTGTGTCATTGAGAACTGGTGTTAATAGCATGGGAGAAAAGACATCTCCACTAAGATCATGAGTTTAACTTTATGATTCTAAGCTGAATTGAATTGGAATATCAGTTCACACTCATTTTTAGTAAAAAAAAAAAATTATTTTTAGCACTATCCACTGAAATGGCCTAGAGATATTGGCCAATACAATAGCAATGAATTACCCTAGTGCCTAGATTTTGGTCTTTAAGTACAATTTTTCACCAAAAGAGACCAGATGTAATGACATAGATGGAGCTGGAGTGTGTTATGCTGTGCGAGGTAAGTCAGAGAAAGACAAATACAATATGATTTCACTCATATGTGGAATTTAAGAAATAAAACAGATGAACATGTGGGGAGGGGATAAAAAGAGAGAGGGAAACAAACCATGAATGACTCTTAACTATAGAGAACTAACTCCGGGTTGCTGGAACAGAGGTGGGTGGGGATGAGCTAAATGGTGATGGGCATTAAGGAGGGCACTTGTTATGAGGGGCACTGGGTGTTGTCTGTCAGGGATGAAACATTGAATTCTATTGCACTGTATGTTAACTAATTGGAGTTTAAATAAAAATTTGAAAAAGAGAGAGAGAGAGAGAGAGAGAGAGACCAGGGCTCTTGAAAAAAGGAGTTGGTTGGAAGTCTGAGGTAGGAAATGTACTAGATGATTCTGAAACTTTTTGTCAAAGGCTAGCAGGATCGTGTCGAACCAGAAGCCAACTTCAATAAGCTCCCACTGTCCAAAGATCACACAACTCAAGTATCAATAAGGACAATAACTACCATGAGTTGAAACACATCAAATATGTTTAAATCTACAAGTTCAAAATGCTACTTAAATGCATGGATCATCTTTGGAGCATACTAGGGCTTTGAGTTCTTATTTTGAAAACTGGTAAATAAAGGAGAAAGCCTTTATTCTATCTTTTCTATACAAATTATGGGTAACCAAATTATCAATGTAAGAAAGTATCTCTTAATAACTGTGTTTTGGCTAATAAATCAGAAAGGAAAAATAGAATGAGAAAATTGCTTTTTGCAATCTCTAACACATTGCTAATACCTTCCCCCCACAATGAAAGACATTATGCTCTTCTGACAAATGCACCCAACACCACTTCCTAAGTAGTCTTCACATACACATACTATACCACCACCACCACTGCCAAACCTAAATTTGACCATATCTCAAAACATAGAAATACATGGGCCAAGAAAAGTGTATAAAACACAACAAAACAAAAATATACACTTCAGGAAACTCTATGAGACAAGTGACTACCTTCTTCTCTTTCTCTCTCTTCCCCCCCTCCTCCTCCACTTTCCCTTTCTCCTTCTTCTTCTTCTACAACAACTACAAAATTTCGAGGTGGGGAAAAACAAATGGAGAGAGAATCTGTATATTAAAAGAGACAAGAGCATGTGAACCAAAAGGCAGTGTATGGAACTTTCTGAATCATGATCAAAGAAACTCAAATAGAGAACTTTTATAGCATAATTTGGGGAATGTGAGCACTGTTTGGATATTTGAGGGGATTAAGGAATTCTAGCTGATTTGGGAGATGTATTGGTGACATTGTGTCATGTTTTAGAAGTGTAAGCATAGTAAATGTAATATAGCAAGCACGCTATTTTAGCCACCGTTGAACCAGTCTCCTGAAGCTGGAATAAGTGGGAGTAGGTAGGGATGGAAGACCGGGGGGTCACAGAGGTGGAAAGGAAGAGTTGTTGCTTCCTTTTGCAAGAAGAATAAACTATAAAATGTGGTTCAAGTTTGGTTTTAGTTTACCTTGAAGCATGTACATGAATAGTTTAACAAATGAATTGATGATGCTCTTAAAGCACATAGAGATAGTGGAAAAATTTTCTCTCTGGCTCATTTTTCTCTACTAAAAACAAGAGCATCCTGAAATTTTGTAACAGATTCAAGCATCTCCACATATATTGGATTTATAGAATAGAAGTCAACACCTTATGAAAGAGTTAAAGATACAGATATATGCCTACAGTTTAAAATTCTGTGTTTGTTAAAAGTGGATAGAACCGTAAGATTTTTCCCCCTCTTCTCCCTAAATTAACCATCCAATACTGAGCCAGAAGGCAACCGTAAGAGTGAAAAATAATAAAGAAAAAAGAATTCTCGAGGCCAAATACTTTGATACTTACATATTTTTGCTTCCTGAGGCACATAGTTCCTTTTCTGTATCAAAGTATCATGGAGTTAATCACTTCAGCAGTATACACCTATAGCATTTCTTAAGTGATTTTGCCTCCATGTAACAACTGTTGAAAAATTTTCCAAGCTGTGCCATCTCCGAAGTAGTGAGATACTAGATCCAGAAACCCAGGTGTGCAAAGAGAAATGGTTGGCACCTGGTGAGTGGAAGTTAATATTTTTGTATCAGAAAAAAATTAACACTGGCATATGCTTTGGTTTTCCCCCATTTTCCTACCTATCAAAGAAAATCTGCATTGGGAGGCCTAATTTTCCACCTCTTCCCAGTGTCTAAAGGGGATGGATAATTTTATGCTGAATTTAGGACTAAACTCTGCTAAATAATGTGATGAGAAAGAGGAGAGAGAAAAGGAGGAGGGCAATATTCAGAACTGAGAGTTTAAGAGAGTTTTGGTGGGGAAGAAGGGTTGGAAATGAGGGAAGGAGATTTTAATAAAAGTGGTTGTATAGTATGTATTCGGAACCCATTGAATGTCCTTTGAGAGTCACTAGTAAAAGAGAATTCTTTTTAATTACCCTTGAAGAATTGAACTACACTTCTTAAATGTAGCACTGTTATGGGACTGAACTCTGAGTGTGTCTGGATTTACAAGCTTATATTATTATTTACTTGAACGTTGTTATGTAGTAAAAATCAACCTAAAGAGAGATTTGGCCTTTCCCTGAGGCTCTGGGCAGGGAATGGCAGGGGTGGGGGGGGGAGTCTTTAAAATGTTCTGCCTGCTAAGTGTATCTTTGTTTACCTGGAGGTCTTGGACCACTCCAGATATTCTCAGCTGAAAGTGATAAATCTCAGTGATTTATGGTGGGGTTTTGGGCTACACACTATTAGAGATTAAGGTCAACTATGCCAGCAGTCAACCAAGTTTACCTGACTGAACCCCAGTAAAAGCTCTGGACACCAAGGCTGGGATGAGCTTCCGTGGTTGTCACAACTCATTGTGTATTGTCACATATCATTGCTGGAAGAAACAGGAGAAACCCACACAAATCCTCTGGGGGAAAGACAACTAAAGCTCTGTGTTTGGTGCTTCTTGGACACTGCCCTATGTGCCTCTTCCCCTGGCTGATATTAATCTGTACCTTTTCACTGTAATAAACTGTAATGTGTATAATAGATTTTCTGAGTTCTAGGTGTCTTTTTGTAATTATTGAACTGTGGTCCAGGAGAACTCTTGAACTTGCAGTAGGTGTCAGAAGTGAGGATGGTCTTGGACATCCACAAACTTAGCAGAAGTGCATGATGAAATATATCTCTACAGAAAATGAGAAGTGAAGTGTTCATGGAAAACCTTAAAGTGAAAAAGAAAACCAGATTTAGAAGGGAATAAGTCTAGAATTGGAGACCAATAAACTGTATCCCTAGAAGAAATATTCGAATACACATTCAAAGTAGCAAAATATGGAAAATAAAGGAGCAAATCCTAATCTAATTTTTTTACAATAGTGATAAATATAGTAAATTGGGGGCATATTATGGATACAACACACATGAACTTCAGTAAAATTTTTATTTCATCCTAGGGTTTGACTCTTTAAAGCATTTGACATTAAATAGGATCCAACTAATTTAATAGTGACACATAGAGAGTACCAAAAGCAGCTCATGAAAGAAGAAATCTATACAAATGCGAGCTAGGACAACTTGTTTTGCAAATGTATGGCATAAAATGATTTAGAGTCATACAAACCACAAGATAAGTAGGACTTAGCAGTGTGTCACTGTAATTCTAAAAGTTAATAAAATACTGAATTACCTAAATAAGAGAATGGCATGTGAGGCTTAGTCTGTCAATGTGTTCCATTCTGGTGAGATCATTTTTAGATCATTGTACTCATTTTTAAACCCCACATTTAGTGAAAGAGACTTCAGCGTGCTGGTTTCCAAACCCAGTTTTGCCGCTGACAAACTGGCTGTATCATGGAACCGTTCAGAGACTCAGGCCCCCAATTCTCTTCATCTGCAAATCCCATAAGTTGAGAGCATCAGGTCAGAATCATTCTCAAATGGCCACACAGATCTAAAATCCTTTGTTTGTAGGGAAAAAAACAAAAACATTATTAACAATGACTGTGGGGAATCTGATCACAATGTCTTTGTATACAAAGACGTGTTTTATAGGAGACGCTGTATTACTATCCACTGATAAGCTATCACAGGGGATGGGTGGGGAGCCCCAGGTCACAGGGTTCTGTATGAGGACTTCTACCTGCTCCAACAGCCCATTTGTTCATCTTCCTTTAGTAATAGAGATCTCAAGTTATCTTAGCAGACACATGGCTAGGAACTATATGTCACCTTGCAGTTAGGTGTGGCCAATGGGGCATGAGTGGCCAATTGGATGTGAGTGGCAGGAACAGAGCAGCTTTTCATCACATTCTTTTTTTTCTCTCTTCCCTCAGGCAGGGCCACAGTTATGCAGCTGGTGAGCCAGCTTTGATTGGGAGATACTAGGCGATGGCCGTACAACATATGCTCTGGACAATTTTATGGACAGAGCCTCTATTTCTGTTTCAGTTTGAAAAGGAGAAAAAGCAGTCTTATCTCAGCCACTATACTTCAGAAGTTCTTTGTTACAGCCACTTAGTTGTGCCCTAACTTGTTTAGAAACTGGTGCTAGAAACAGTATGCTGTCAAACAAAAGCCTAACACATGTGGTGTTAGCTTATTTTTCGTGTATTAGGCGATGAGGGAATAAATGTTGCAGGCTGGATGGAGATCTGGTAACCCTTGTTACACCAAGGCCAAACATTTGGCAAAGTTCTCACTTACCTTAGCTATGGAGCTCGTGATTCAAGGAGAAGAGATGGAAAAAAGCCAGAAAGAAAGAAACTAAAACTAAAGCCTACATTTTATTCCGAATTCTTCAGTTTTAACTTAAGTTCCTTTTTTTTTTCCAGAATCTCATCCATGTACCACGTTACATTTAGTTGTCAGGTGTCTTCTCGGCTGTGACAGTTTCTCAGACTTTATTGTATTTGATGACTGACAGTTTTAAGGAGTGTTGGCTCTTTAATTAAGATGTGACTCCTGTTTTCCTCATGATTAGATTGGGGTTATGGATTTTGGGGAAGAAAATCACAAGGATATTGTGCCGTTCTTATCACATCCTATCAAGGATACATGTTAGCAATATAATTTATTATCATTGATGTTAATCTTGATAACCTGTCTGAGGTACTGTTTATCAGGTCTCTCCACTGTCAAGTTGCTCCTTCTCTCATCCCACACTGTACTGTGGAAGGAAGTCACCATGTGCAGCCCACGCATAAGAAGTGGACAAGAAGTGGACAATTGTGGGGCGCCTGGGTGGCGCAGTCGGTTAAGCGTCCGACCTCAGCCAGGTCACGATCTCGCGGTCTGTGAGTTCGACCCCCGCGTCAGGCTCTGGGCTGATGGCTCAGAGCCTGGAGCCTGTTTCCGATTCTGTGTCTCTCTCTCTCTCTGCTCCTCCCCCGTTCATGCTCTGTCTCTCTCTGTCCCAAAAGTAAATAAAAAAAATAAAAAATAAAAAAAATAAAAAACGTTGAAAAGAAAAAAAAAAAAGAAGTGGACAATTGTACTCTACCTCCTTGAAGACAGAGTAGTTATATAAATTATTTGGAATTCTTCTGCATGGGAGAATTGTGTCTCCTTTATTGAATTGATTTACTCAATCATTCATTTCAACCAGCATGGACTTACAGACCTTCATTTTATACTTTGCATTATAATTCAATACTACATTATTTATTTAGTTGCTCAAATTGTTCCAACTTTGTCCATTGCAAACTCCTTCTGTTGAATCCTATGTCCCTTTAACATATCCACATTATTTTGAGTGTGTGTGTACACATGTGCATTTGAACACTTCCTTATTTTCTAGCACTATAAGATGCTCCAGATTCATTTTATGTACATCCTACGGCAGTCCTAAAACCAGCCATTTTTCCAAGAAGCCTTAGTCCCTTTCATTGGAAAATGACATTAGAAATCAAGATCTAGCTATCAGCATACTCATTGCTATTGGAGTTTCATTGCTTCTCGGCCCTCTCAGCTGACAAAGCAAGAAAATATGTGTGTGCGGCAATCCATGTATATGTGCATATCTAGAGATATTTCTATATGTAACCATCTGTACCTATGTTAAGCTAAACCTGAATCCATACCAACATAGCCATTATTGTACAGATCATTCTAGCCTCCTCCCCTTGCTTATTATCTGTAACCTCCTACTCCAACTGTGGGAAATGTGACCCCACTATCCACTATGCACTTAATTACTCAATTCCAGAATTTATTTATAGTGGTTTCAGAATTGTTAACCTGGACCCCATAGAAAACAACTGTATCAGCTAGAATATTGGGTCTATGTACAGTTACTTTTGCCATTAGTCTTACAGAGGCCACTCATCTCTAAAGTTACTTAGGTCAGCATCAGTGACATGGTGTCATATATTTGTAATACAGTTAAATTCTTTTGGCACATTCTGCATTCTATCCTGAGATCCCCTGCCCGTGACCACCTAAATGAGATTTTGAATCTGCACATAATAAAGTTTATTTTTTGTAGTGAAAAATTCTGTGGGTTTTGACAAATGCATAGTGTCATTTACTTGCCATTGCAGTATCATATGGAACAGTTTGCTTCCCTGTGCTTCATTTATTCAACTCTCCATCTTCCTAGACCCACTTTCCCTTACCTCTCCACCCCCCCTCCCCCACCAGCAATCACTGATCTCCTTGCTGTTTCTATGGTTTTGTCTTTTCCAGAATGTCACAGAAGTGGAATAATACAGTATGGAGCCTTTGTCAGATGGACTTTATTAATTTACCAGTAGACATTTAAGAAGCATCCATGTTTCTGCAGATTTGATAGTTCATTCCTTCATGAGTCTGAAGGGCCCTTGAAGCTTATGAATTCCTTTTCTCTTGGAAAAAGAGGTAAAATTAACAAATTGTGACTGCCAAGAAAGTTATACCAAGATCTGAATGTTTC
This sequence comes from Lynx canadensis, assembly GCF_007474595.2. Lineage (NCBI taxonomy): Eukaryota > Metazoa > Chordata > Mammalia > Carnivora > Felidae > Lynx > Lynx canadensis. The sequence goes on along the minus strand of NC_044303.2, from coordinate 51,826,807 downwards.
TTTTCACCAGATACATTATTCATATTGCAACAAGGGAAGAGAGCATGTAATGTTTATAAAATTCCTATGATTACAGCTTTGTAGTAGAGGCTAAAGTCTGGGATTGTGATGCCTCCCACTCTGGTCATCTTCTTCAAAATTACTTTGGTTATTCGGGTCTTTATGGTGCCATGCAAATTTTAGGATTGCTTGTTCTAGCTTCGAGAAGAATGCTAGTGCAATTTTGCTTGGGGTTGCATTGAATGTGTAGATAGCTTTGGGTAGTATTGACATTTTGACAATATTTATTCTTCCAACCCATGAACACGGAATGTTTTTCCATTTCTTTATATCTTCTTCAATTTCCTTCATAAGCTTTCTATAGTTTTCAGCATAAAGATATTTTACATCTTTGGTTAGATTTGTTCTTAGGTATTTTATGCTTCTTGGTATTTTATGCAGTTGTGAATGGGATCAGTTTCTTTATTTGTCTTTCTGTTGCTTCATTATTAATGTGTAAGAATGCAACTGATTTCTGTACATTAATTTTGTATCCTGCGACTGCTGAATTCATGTATCAGTTCTAGCAGACTTTTGGTGGAGTCTGTCGGGTTTTCCATGTGTAATATCATGTCATATGCAAAAAGTGAAAGCTTGACTTCATCTTTGCCAATTTTGATGTCTTTGATTTCCTTTTGTTGTCTGATTGCTGATGCTAGCACTTCCAACACTATGTTAAACAACAGCGGTGAGAGTGGACATCCCTGTCATGTTCCTGATCTCAGGGGGAAAGCTCTTAGTTTTTCCCCGTTGAGGATGATATTAGCTGTGGGCTTTTCATAAGTGGCTTTTATGATGTTTAAGTATGTTCCTTCTATCCCGCCATTCTCAAGGGTTTTTATTAAGAAAGGATGCTGAATTTTGTCAAATGCTTTTTCTGCATCGATTGACAGGATCATATGGTTCTTTTCTTTTCTTTTATTAATGTGATGTATCACATTGATTGATTTGCAAATGTTGAACCAGCCCTGCAGCCCAGGAATGAATCCCACTTGATCATGGTGAATAATTCTTTTTATATGCTGTTGAATTCAATTTGCTAGTATATTGTTGAGAATTTTTGCATCCATATTCATCAGGGATATTGGTCTGTAGTTCTCTTTTTTTGCTGGGTCTCTGTCTGGTTTGGGAATCAAAGTAATGCTGGCTTCATAGAATGAGTCTGGAAGTTTTCCTTCCCTTTCTATTTTTTTCAAACAGGTTGAGAAGGATAGGTATTATCTCCGCTTTAAATGTCCGGTAGAATTCCCCAGGGAAGCCATCTGGTCCTGGACTCTTATTTGTTGGGAGATTATTGATAACTGATTCAATTTCTTTGCTGTTTATAGGTCTGTTCAAGTTTTCTATTTCTTCCTGTTTGAGTTTTGGAAGTGTGTGGGTGCTTAGGAATTTGTCGATTTCTTCCAGGTTGTCCAGTTTGTTGGCATACAATTTTTCATAGTATTCCCTGATAATTGCTTGTATTTCTGAGGGATTGGTTGTAATAATTCCATTTTCATTTGTGATTTTATCTATTTAGGTCATCTCCCTTTTCTTTTTGAGAAGCCTGGCTAGAGGTTTATCCATTTTGTTTATTTTTTCAAAAAACCAACTCTTGGTTTCATTGATCTGCTGTACAGTTTTTTTAGGTTCTATATTGTTTATTTCTGCTCTGATCTGTATTATCTCTCTTCTTCTGCTGGGTTTGGGGTGTCTTTGCTGTTATGCTTCTAATCATCAAGACAGTATGATATTGGTACAAAAATAGACACATAGACCAATGGAATAGAATAGAGGCTCCAGAATTGGACCCACAAAAGTATGGCCAACTAATCTTTGACAAAGCAGGAAAGAATATCCCATGGAAAAAAGACAGTCTCTTTAACAAATGGCGCTGGGAGAACTGAACAGCAACATGCAGAAGAATGAAACTACACTACTTCCTTACACCATTCACAAAAAAAATAAACTCAAAATGGATAAAGGACCTGAATGTGAGACAGGAAACCATCAAAACCCTAAAGGAGAAAGCCGGCAAAAACCTATGTGACCTCAGCTGCAGCAATTTCTTACTTGACACATCCCCAAAGGCAAGGGAATTAAAAGCAAAAATGAACTATTGGGACCTCATGAAGATAAAAAGCTTCTGCGCAGCAAAGGAAACAATCAACAAAACTAAAGGCAACCAACGGAATGGGAAAAGATATTTGCAAATGACACATTGGACAAAGGGCTAGTATCCAAAATCTATAAAGAACTCACCAAACTCCACACCCTAAAAACTAATAATCCAGTGAAGAAATGGGCAGAAAACATGAATAGACACTTCTCTAAAGAAGACATCCAGATGGCCAACAGGCACATGAAAAGATGCTCAACGTCGCTCCTCATCAGGGAAATACAAATCAAAACGACACTCAGATATCACCTCACGCCAGTCAGAGTGGCTAAAATGAACAAATCAGGAGACTATAGATGCTGGAGAGGATGTGGAGAAACAGGAACTCTCTTGCACTGTTGGTGGGAATGCAAACTGGTGCAGCCTCTCTGGAAAACAGTGTGGAGGTTCCTCAAGAAAGTAAAAATAGACCTACCCTATGACCCAGCAATAGCACTGCTAAGAATTTACCCAAGGGATACAGGAGTGCTGATGCATAGGGGCACTTGTACCCCAACGTTTATAGCAGCACTTTTAACAATAGCCAAATCTGGAAACAGCCTAAATGTCCATCAACTGATGAATGGATAAAGAAATTGTGGTTTATATACAGAATGGAATACTACATGGCAATGAGAAAGACTGAAATATGGCCTTTTGTAGCAATGTGGATGGAACTGGAGAGTGTTATGCTAAGTGAAATAAGTGAGGCAGAGAAAGACAGATACCATATATTTTCACTCCTATGTGGATCCTGAGAAACTTAACAGAAGACCATGGAGGAGGGGAAGGAAAAAAAAAAAAAAAAAGAGGTTAGAGAGGGAGGGAGCCAAACCATAAGAGACTCTTAAAAACTGAGAACAAACTGAGGGTTGATGGGGGGTGGGAGGGAGGGGAAAGTGGGTGATAGGCATTGAGGAGGGCACCTGTTTGGATGAGCACTGGGTGTTGTATGGAAACCAAATTGACAATACATTTCATATTAAAAATAAAAATAAAATAAAATAAAATAAAATAAAATAAAATAAAATAAAATCCCTATGAGACATCTCTCCAAGATCAGAAATGATGCTGGCTGTTTCATGTTTCCATTTGGAAAACAGAAAGGGACTTAATCCTTAGTGTCTCAAATGAAGTGAGGAACTGTCATACCCAACCCATGGGTTCCACTCCATTTGAGGGCTCGTTCAGACGTCCCTCTCTTCCTTCACCAGCTTATTTGGCACAATCACCAGAACATGCCTGTTGGCTCTTTTATCTAAGTGAGGAACTTCCGCTCTAGGCCCAGGATTTCAGGAGCCGGTTGGTATAATCCACCCCCTGCAGAGACTTGAAAGCTATCTGAGTAGTATTTGAATATTGTTTTCCACGAGGAATAGAGGAAGCTTAACATTTTTTGGCTGATCTCCACCTCCTGGCATCTTTGAACTTCCATCTTATTATGTTTAAAAGGAGAAAATGTCTGACTTTGGCCAATACTAGGACCTAGTTACTGTGTTTTATTTCCTTCACGGGTCTTATTACTTTCAGAAATTACTGTGTTTATTTTTTGTCTTTAAGACTGTTCCATGAGGGCAGGAACCTTGGCTGTTTTGTTCATTGCTAAGACTGGAACATAGGATCTAAATGAAGATTTTTAAGTTATTGAATAATAGAATGAATGAATAAACGAATGAATGTTGGGAGATTATAAACTATGCATTTTTTTATACAGCACCTAGAACAATCCAGCAATTTAATGTTATTAGGAAAAGAATGTATCAAAGAAACTACAGAGGCAATGATGTTAAAACGTCCTTCTTATATCATTCATAAGGCAATCATGATATTTAGTTTCCTCTCTTCTAGTGAAAAACTGAAACCTTTACCTGACCCATGTATCTGAACATTTCACTAATCTCTCTCAGGAGCCAGACTTCTCAAATGATGGGACAAAGATCCAGGAAATAAGATTCAGATGGTGCCAAACATTTATATTGTGATAAAGCCAACATGCAATTCTGAAGTACAAGAAAATATAACACAGGTAAATATTCATGCAACCAGCATAGGAACACCAAAATATATATAGCAAATATTAACAGACCTAAAGTGAGAAATAGACAGCAATTAAATATAGCATGGGACTTTAATACCCACTTAAATCAAAGGATAGATCATCCAGACAGAACATTGATAAGGAAACATCAGCCTTAAATGGCATGTTAGAGCAGAAGGACTTAACAGATATACACAAAACGTTTCATTCAAAAGCAATAGAATACACATTCTTTGAAAGTCTACGTGAAACATTTTCCAGTAGAGAATATATATCAGGCCACAAAACAAGTCTTACAAAATTTGGGGGGATGAAAATCAAATAAATCATCTTTTCCAAGCACAATAATATGAAACTAAAAATTAATTACATGAAGAAAACTGGAAAACTCACAAATAGATGGAGATTAAACAACATGCTACTGAATAATCAATGAGTCAAAGAGAAATCAAAAGAAATTTAAAAATACTTTGAGAAAAACAAAAATGAAAATATAGCATACCAAAATGTGTGGGATGTAGTAAAAACAGTTCTGAAAGGGAAGCTCATAGTGATAAATGCCCACCTCAAGAAATAAGAAAAATGTCAAGTAAACAACCTAAAATTACACCTCAAGGAACTATAAAAAAGAAGAACAAAGCCCAAAGTTAGAAGAAGAAAGGAAATAACAAAGATTAGAGCAGAAATAAATGAAATGGGATTTTAAAAAATGAAATAGAAAAAAAAGATCAATAAAATTAAGAGCTGATTCTTTGCAAGATAATCAAAATTGACAAGCCTTTAGTTAGACTCACAAAGAAAGAAAGAGGACTCAAATAAATAAAATCAGAAATGAAAGAGACTGTTGCACTGATACCACGGGAATACCAAGAATCATAAGAGACTGCTATGGACAATAATACACCAACAAATTGAACAACCTATAAGAAATGGATAAATTCCTAGAGACATACAACCTAACAAGACTGAATCATGAAGAAATAAAAAATCTGAGCAGACCAATTACTAGTAAGAAAATTAAATCCATAATCAAAAGCCTTCTGACATACAAATGTCTAGGACCAGATGACTTTGCTAGTGGATTCTACCAAACATTCAAAGCAGAATTAATACCAATCCTTCTCAAAGTCTCCCCACAAAAAATAGAAGAGGAGAGAACTCTTCCTAACTCATTTATTAGGCCAGCATTATCCTGATAACAAACCAGACAAAAATGCCACAAATTATAAGCCAATATCCCTGATGAACATAGGTGCAAAAATCCTTAACAAAATACTAGCAAACTGAATCCAACAACGGATTGAAAGGATCATACATGATTGTACCATGATCAAGTGGGATACAAGGATGGTTTGACATCCACAGATCAGTCAATACCACCATAACAAAATGAAAGATAAAAATTATATGATCATTTTAACAGATGCAGGTAAGCATTTGACACATTCAACACCCATTTATGATAAAAACTCTCAAGAAAGTGGGTATAGAGGGAATGTAATAAATGTCATGTATGACAAGGGCACAGCTAACACCATATTCAATAATGAAAAGTTGAGAGCTTTTCCTCTAAGATTGGGAAAAAGACAAGGATGCCCACACTCACTAATTTTATTCAACATAGTACTGGAAGTCCTAGCCAGAACAATTAGGCAAGAAAAAGAAATAACAGTCATCCAAATTAGAATGGAAGAGATAAAAATGTCACTATTTGCAGATGACATATATATAGAAATCCATCAAAAAAATGTTGGAACTAAAAAAACAAAACCTGTTAGAACTAATAAACACATTCAGTAAAGTTACAGGATACAGAATCAATACACAAAACTCTTCTGCATTTCTATATGCCAGATAACCACAATAAGATATCACCTCACACCTGTTAGAATGACTATTATCAAAAAGAAAAGAAATAACAAGGGTTGGTGGAGAAAAGGAAACCCCTGCTGATGGGAATGTAAATTGGTGCAGCTACTGTGGAAGATAGTATGGAGGTTCCTCAAAATATTAAAAATAAAACTATCCTATAATCCAGCCATTCCACTTCTTGGTGGTTATCCAAAGAAAATGAAAATGTGAATTGCAACAACATGATGGACCTTAAGGTCCGTGCTAATTAAAGTATGTCAGATCGAGAACAACAAGTACACTATGATCTCTCTTATATGTGGAATCGTAAGCAACAACAACAGCAAAAAACAAAAACAAGATCATAGATACAGAGAGTAGATTGGTGATTACCACAGGCAAGGTTTAGGGTTGGGGTAGGAGAAATGGGTGTAGAGGGCCAAAAGATAAAAAGAAAAAATAAATACATACAAAACATTCAACAACTCCTAGGCATCTAACAAAAGAGATCATCTCAGAATGGGATAAGCAGCAGGAATAGATTCCCAGATTCGTGCAATGTTTGAGCTGGTGGCTACAAGTTCTAAATGTTCTAAATCTCACATTTTATTTTTATTAAAAAAAAATTTTTTTTAGTTAAGTAAACTCTACCCCCAACATGGGACTTGAACTCACAACCCTGATATCAAGAATCTCATGATCCACCGACTGAGCCAGCCAGGCGCCTTTAAATCTCACATTTTAAATAGTGAATAGGCCCATGAGGGAAAGGGCATGCCCAAGTTAACAGAGATATTTATGGGTGCTCCTGGGAAATGCTGAGTACTTAAGAATAGGTGGAGGCAACTTATTTACATTGTCACAAAATAACCAGTAAATTCAGTAGTATACACACACAAGAATAAAAATCAACATCATCATTGTTAGTTTGCCATAATGTAGACCAAACAGTCCCTTGTTTTGGTAGAGCTCTGAATCAAGCTGAGTAGGAAAACGTTCCAAACACTCATGATGTTTTTATGGTAGTAAACAAGTCCAACTCTGCATTGACAGTCAGAGCTGGACCATATGTTGTCACTCATATCTAAGTAGAGGAGTGGTTGCAATCAGACAATTAGGGTGTACAGATTACTTCTCCAATACATTTTTATTTCTTTGCCTTATTAAAACAAAGAATACTATCTTAACAAATTCTATTTCCAAGATTATTATATTTCTTCCATTTTGCTTTTTTAGAAGGATATTGTCATGCTGCAGCAGTTCGTTCTTTTTAGAGGTATCTCTTAATTAGCAATAGAATTCAGGACCTGGTATTCTGAGAGTTAGGCAATTGTGTCCAGGAAAAGTATGCCAATAATAACATAATTGATTGGCTGAAAAAAAAAAAAAAGAGATCTTCCAAATGTCTTAGAAATCTGTATTCCGATGGTGCAAATAAACCCAGACAAAATGAAGTGGTCTTCGTGAATTGGAAGCCCTGATCTCTCCACTCTATATTTATTCCATTTTTATAACAGCTTTGGGTTTAATTTAATACATTATTATAGAAGAAAGGGTCCATTAAACAGCTACAGAAAAGTGAGAAATATGTTCCTTTTAAGTTTTTTTAAATGAAGCATTAAAAAGTAGAATACTTCTGAAATGATATTCAAATGATTTTTAATTACTACAAAGGCATTGAGATGTTAATACACTTTATATAAAAGGCAGGGATACTATTCCATCCTTCCTTTTCTGTCACTAATTTCAACCCTAAGAAAATTATTTCTTTTGATCCACTTTGATAGCATGTAATAAAAGAACAATAAAACATATGGCTCAATTACCACTGCTTCTCATCAAGCATGAATTAATGAATATCAAATTATTATTAATTGTTTTTTTCTGGCTTCTTCTCCATAGGACAACAATTATACGCTGCTGCATTTTGATAAGCATTTTGTGTTTAACACTTTGTGGACCAGGCCCTAAGAGGAACAGATGCTTGGAATCATTATACAGAAGAATAATTCTTTAAATTTATCAACACTCGGAAAATACATGATGATCATTTATTCTCCCTAGTTGATGTCAGTTTTTCACAACTACCTTAAGCTTCCCTAAAATTCCACCCTCCCCTCAGTGTTCTATGTGCCTTCCTTTGAGAAGCAGTTGCTATGTGCATATAAAATAGTTTATAAGTTCAATTTCTCAATTTTAACACTAATACTCATTCCTCACATATGATTATTGAATTTTCAATTCCTTGAGAAAAAGCTCTTTAAAACTAAAAGCTATAGCTCAAGCAGCTAAAGAATTAAATTAACCAGCATGGCATAGGCTATAATAAATTGTGATCTCTGTAATTGACAAAATCAATGTCAGTGAATGATATTTATAGACACTTCACAAAAAGATCCTGTGTAACTGGTAGTTCATTTTATTTTTATTTATAAGCTGTCTGTAATTGTAAAGTGCTATGTAATATGAGTAGATGTGATATGCCAAAGAGCATGTCTCTGTAATCTATAACCATTATTTCTCAGAAATTATTCATATACCCAGATTTTGAAATGCATGCAAAGAAAATTTAACAAGGTATAATATGTAAACTATACATGTCATGAGATTTTACCCATTACCCACAATCCTTGTTTTTTGTTTTTAAAATATTCTATAAAAATCATTTCTGTGGTAAATTGAAGGATAACATTAAATTGTTTAGATACCCTATTTAGTTCAATATACTTAACAGACACATATTCAAATATACTTTCAAAGAGCAAGCAACACGTGTTTTAGAATCAGATAATCTGAGGAGCAGAAAGGGACATTAGAAATAATTTTGTCTGGAAAGATCAAGTGATTCTCTGAGGTCCATACAGCTTTATGTGAAACACCTTTCCACCAAACTTTGTTTAAAAAAACAATTCTATCAACATTTCTTTTGCATGTGAAAGATATACACGCATATCTTGCTTTTTTGACAGTTCATCAGGATGTCAATAATATCTGTAAATTCAAGTCTGTAGGGAAACAAAGATGACAAAAAGGAAACTTGTCTACTATGGTCACCACGATGCACAGCTCACATACGGAGCAGAGACGGACCTAGTTAGTGTTGACAGAGCTCGTTGCCATGAGAAGCATCATTCCTTTGACATTGGTAACTGGAACCACTTGAATTTTTCATGGCTAAATCTAGCCGGATATTAGATGGTTTCCTTTATGTATATGACTTTATGGAAGGCAATCAGATTATTTATGCAATAGCAGAATTGTTAGTTGTATACAAGAGTCAATCTTCAGTGTGAAAGCTTTTCTAGATTACATATTCTTAAAATAAAATTTTAACATCCTGATAAATGCTTTTATCTTGATTTCCATGTGCCAGAATTATTGAATCCACTTTGCTGAAAATTTTAAAGAAAGTACCAGTTAGAAATACAACTTCAGTACAAAAATAAGCCTGTAACGAAAGTTTTTTAAATAGCCATTCATCAAGGGGGTAGTGGTGGATTAAACATTTTATTTTTTATTTCTGCTGCATTCATCACTCTGGCTTTTGGTCATATACCATGAACACAAAGTACCAATGCCTGGCGCTCATATTTAGGAGATTCCTCTGAGAGTCATATCTTGACAACTGCTGTGTCCGATAAAATAGCAATGCCTATGGGGTGCACATAGTCAGGGAGGAAGGCACAAAGACTTCTGAGTCTTTTGATAGTCATATTTCCTAAACCATTTCGTGGACTTCTGGAAGACTGAAAGTTTTAGAGCTGCCACCATGCACATCAAGTCCCTTGATATAATATTGTATCATGATAAGGCTGCTGAATTAGGAAGAAAATGGAATATGGGAACTGGCTAGGGAAAGCAGAAAATAGAAGGCGAAGTATGAATATAATTAGGTTTGTTCTTGTAATTGGAACTGCAGCCTGATGGAACGTGGGTTTCTGAATATTTCTCAGAGCATTTTCCAGATGTAGCCTCCCAGTACCTCATTAATGTCACACATTTGTCGTTGAATTCCATATTTCGGATCCCATGTAAGAATCACACATGCTCCTCCTTCATTCACCATACCAATGAGGCATCAGAAAACTCACCTTCACATTGTGCTGTTGACCAGCTATCCAATATCATTCTGATTATTCTATCTACTTACCATTGAATTAAAAATAAAATACTGGCTATTAAAAACTGATCAATTTTTGTAGCATTTTATTTTGCTAATTTAGTGTACATTGTGCATACCTTTTAAATCAACTTTTAAAGTTTTCATGCTGTTTAAAGAAAATGAATTAAAAACTCAAGTCCTTAGTGTTTTCTTCTCACACCATTTATGCCAATTAAAAGCCCAAATTATAGTAAAGTTGGTCTTAAACTCACAAAAAATACTTGATGCTATATTTAATATAGAAGTATATAGAACTAGCTCTAAACTTCCCATTTAAAAGTAACATTAAAAAGCAGTTAGTGGAATAATCAAATTAGGTACAAACGTATATTTCAGGACAAATATGAAAGGTCATTCACAGAAATGGACTTCAATTCACACAATTATTTGAGCAGAAAAGATCTATTTTTGTTCAGAAAAAAATAGAAAAATTTCCAAAATAAATCCTCTTTGCCTAGTTGTACTATGTCTGGTCTGATATCAGGAGACAATAATAAATGCTGGCTGATTTTATACCCTAAAATACTACCATAGTATAACTATCTTCAGCTAAATTCTTAACTAAGTAGAATTGATAAAATACTTTTTACTTTATTGAAATCCTTCATTTCAACAATATTAAGTGGACATTAATATTAGTAAAAGCGATCATTCCTTAAAGAGCTTAACACTTACCCATAACTTTAGAGTAGCAAGGCTCACAGTGTATTGTCTGTCTATAAATCCAAATACTGTCACCTGCTTGTAGGTTTTCCAAAGGCCGTTTGCATATTTCACACTAAGGAAAAAAAACAATATGTAAAATTTACACACATTATATATGTAGACTCTTAACTGTAATTTAAGGGATAGAAAAGCCCTTTCAATTCATTCAGTACCATCCTTCATAGCAACACTCAGATTTGAAAGAGGACCCACAGGGAAAGTGAGAATGCACTTGTTTATGATCCTACTGCTGAAATTTTCAAATAAATACTTACAACATCTCTCCACTCTGAAAATGTACATTTCAGGGTATATATACCACTGAAGTTTCTCCTGAACTCACAATAAAGTAGATAAAAATTTTCAAAAGTTGGTTATGCCAAAGATAAAATCACCACTCAATATCTCAAACAAAAACACAAAGCATACTTGTTTGCTTACTAAAAGTTATGCTGTCCAGTTACAGTCTCATTGGACAAAACAACTTCTGATCTTACATAAGGTTTAGGGAACAGTTTGTTTTGTGTTGTGTTGGTTATGGAGATAGAAAAGGGTTGACATCTGCCTTAGACCTGTGCTCATTGCAAACAAGTTCACCTGCCAACTGGCTGACTTTCAAGCATGAGCCTGTCTCTGATTGTTGGCTTTCAGAGGCGAGTTCACTAAAGCAAATTGTCATTGATCAATTAGTCCAGGTAGTTCTATTATCATGGCTATAGAATAATATATCTTTTCCTATGAGTGTGGGGACATTTTTATTTTCAGCTAGTAGTATTTTATAATTAAATTGAAAATCGAAACAAATCATTTGAAATATAATAAATGGACATTATTGTTCTTTACTAAAAGTCATAATCAGGAGAACTCTTTATTTTAAAAAGTTTTCTGTATAATAGCTTTAAGCAAATAATAAATAAACAAACAAATAAGTAAATGAAATAGCTTTTATTTTATGTGGAATTCTATATACTATGGCCTAAAATTGGATTCTTTTTCTCAAAATGAGACACCATATATCTGATTGCTATGTGTCACTGTCTGAAGCTAATTGAAGGAGAAGCAATCAGTTGTTAAAGTATTACATTTACTTGACTGAATTAGATAATTTGCATCAACCACAGAACGTCAGCACAAAAAGGACCCTTGGATTTAAGCAAATGATTCTCAAATTGGCTGCCCTTAGTTCTACGTAAGGAGTTTTGAAAAATACCAAAAGGAAGCATCTTTGAGATTTTTTATTTAATTGGGGCTGGCCCCAACCATTCTGTTTTTCTCCTAATTTCCCCAGATGATTATGACATACAGCCAGCATTAAGAACCACTAGTCTAATCAGCTACCCCATTTTACAGATAAGGGAACTGAAGCCAAGCTAATTAGGTGATTGTCCAAAATTATAGCCATAGTTAGTGAAAGTTAGAACTCGAACTCAGGCCTTCAGGCTTCCAGTTCAGTGCTCATCCATTTACGTCAACAACCGTCACGTTGACCTACCCAATATTACTGTGAGAAGTAAAAGAAATGGCATATAGCCACAAACTGAAGCATTGTACCACATAAGCTTTATTATTATTATACTAAGCCACAATTAGTTAGAATTAATCACGTTCTCAAAAGCAGACTGAGTTTCAACTATTGTGAGGTCTATCCATCCTGAATACATATACCATATAAAAAGCTGCTAACTTTCTTCTCAATAATTTCTTTTTCTTTCTGGATTTCGTTATTTTTTTATGTAATGCATGATTCATTAAAATGTTGCAAAAACTTTTATAAAGAGAACAAGTGTTTATATTTTCACAGATTTAAATCTCCAGGGTAAGAGTAATAAATGTGTCAGTAATCAACTCTAAGCCTAAAGCCAAGATAGTAATTATAAACCTTTGAGGTTGAGGCTGCATAACTCCTAGAAATATTTAAGTAGTGCATTATTAATGTGGATGAGAACATTTCTGAAAGTTTTAACTTCATCGCATGTATTTCATTAAATAATTATTTTTATCCCAGTCATATGCAATGCCGTGTTTAATGAACTGCAATAAACATACCCTTACCTTGAAGCAAGTAGAATGGCAGCAAATTTGTAATTCATCTAAAATCATTTTAGTGTCTGTGCCCAGTGGTTGCCGGCAGTAAGTGCACATTTCTCTTTCGATGACAGACCTATAGAGACATAAGCAATTACATGTAAATTTGTCATCATGCAAAAGATGGATGTATTCCCCACAAAGACATGTGGAAATGATAGCTTAATTTTGTTGATACTTCAGGAAATTGTGTGAAAATCAAAGAAAGTTGGGGACTTACTTGTTCTAGAGATAGAATTGATTCTCCTAGCTACCTCAAAATGATATCAAAGAATTAAGATGAAGACAAATCTCAAGTTATTAATTCATTAGCAATCAAGAGTGCAGCTGGGCAAGGCAACGATGTTCACAGTTTCTTAATTGAACTAGGTCATGAGTACCCCTTGAAGCTAGAAGAGGGTTTTGAATTATTAATTTTCATATATTATAGAAAAATTATGCTGTAGATTAATATAAAATTTTAACTCTCAAAACATTCAATAGGACAAAAGTACAAATCCGTTCAAGAGTGTTTTGGTAAATTTGAGGCTCCAGGGTGGCTCAGTCAGTTAAGCGTCCGACTTCAGTTCAGGTCATGATCTTGCAGTTCGTGAGTTTGAGTCCCACATCAAGCTCTGTGATGACAGCTCATCTCAAAGCCTGGAGCCTGCTTCAGATTCTATGTCTCCCTCTCTCTCTGTCCCTCCCCAACTCATTCTCTCTCTCTCTCTCTCTCAAATAAATAAATATAAAAAATTTTTTTAAATCATTTTCATAAATTCACAAGTGATGGGTCTGTAGGACCCCAGACTCTGGGGTCTAGAGTCCCCAAAATGTTCTCCTATGACAAGTCTCTTGGTGTCATTGTAAGAATCAGAATATTGGTGTAGCTTTCATGACAAAATTTATATTCTCCAACAAGATATAACCCCACCACAAATTTGATGAGGAAAAGAGAGTATTGTTATTTACTTTGGAAAGAGAGTGTTCAGTAACAAATGAACCATAGATATGATCAGCAAGACCAAAAGAGCTCAGGTCACAAAGAACCTTAAGAAAGGCCAACAACTCTGTGATTTTTTTTTCCTTTTGGAAGGGACTAGGACTGTCTTAAATAGTACCTTGCAGAATTTACTAGTTTCAGGGAACTAGCAGTCAGGCCTGAAATTTTCAGAGTAGGGTACATAATAGAAGGGTAAAATAAAAATAGCCAATATTTATATAGTGCTAATATGCTTTATAATACATGCAGAGTGCTTTCCATGCATTTGGTTATATAAACTCATTTCTTGCTCGCAACATTGCTGAGAAGCTGGTACTGTTATTTTTACATCCTTTTACAGAAGAAGAAACTGAGCACAGAAGGGTAATAAATTTGCTCTCATCATGCAGCCAGTTGAGTGGCAGTGGCAGGATTTGAATGAAGGCAGTGTGGCCCCAGAGTCCCTGTGTCACCTCTAGGCCTGCCCATGAGGACTATCAGGCTCACTGTGTGAAAGTGAACTAGTCGTGCCCAGGAGCCATGCTCCTATGATCAAGCCCAGGACTAGAAGCAGAGAGGAGGGAAAATGGGTGGAAGGAGGAGGTAAAAGAAGAAAGGGATTTAAGTAGATGAAATGTGTCTGGTTTTATACTCTCAGTCATTCTAAGAATTTCCTAGTCCTTATGCATATTAATAAATATTTTCCCCTTTCAACTAACTCTACAGCTAATTCCTTATATGTTCCTGGCAAATACTTCCCTATGGGGAAATTCATACATATGCATATACACACACATACATGCACACATACTTAAATTTCCCATGTAATATTGTAATCCTGTCAAGAGTAGAAAACAGGCACTCTCCAATCTTCTTCCATTCCCAGAGGCACTGAGGTAAGAGCTGGGAATATGAAGAAGAGTAAGACAGTCTCCTTTTTTCCACGAGGGTAGCCAGGTGTGTGATTCAATAATCATAGCATATTATGGATACGTGGAGAGAGTTAGGAGAGCACGGCTAACGAAGCAACTATTCCCTGGGGTAGAGTCAGGAAAGCCGTTGTGGAAAAAGTGCCACATGAGTTAAAGCTTGAAGACAAAGGGGCTCTCAAGGTGAGTTGGGCGAGGTGTGGAGGGGCATAATGGGGGAATTTCAAGCAGGACAAACAGGACGTACCAAAGTGCTAGAGAAAGAAAGTATCTGGGGTGATTAAACGGCCATCAACATTCAGTAGGAGCAGGTTCTAAAGGCCCATAAATAATTGTGCAAAGGAATTAGACTTTATCTTGTTAAGTGGGAAGCCACTTTCAATGGGATTGAAATGCTTAGATAAGAACTCTGGGGACATAGCTAATTTCACACAACAATCAACAGAAAAAAGTTGCTTGACGGGCTGGTCTTACAGAGAATTGACTTTTGCTCTGATGACTATGGAAAATTTCAAGGACCACTTTAATAGCGGAACTGAAATTCTTCATATTAAGAGCAATACTTTTGTGAAGAATGTTTTCCTTCCTTAAGTTAACAATGATAATATCAGCCCAGGGAAGGCTCGGATGATAGTGTTGTCCTTATTAATATCATACTGTTGGGGCACCTGGGTGGCTCAGTCAGTTAAGCGACCGACTTTATTGACTAGCTCAGGTCATGATCTCATGGTTCACGAGTTTGAGCCCCATGTTGGGTTCCATGTTAACAGGGATTCTCTCACCCTCTTTGCCTCTCTCTCTCACACACAAAAGAAATAAAATAAACTTTAAAAAAAAGGATCATATTGTTAGCCAAAGACCTTCTCAAAGCATTATGAAAAAAAGCTGTTTTTATTTGTTTGCTTCTGGTTATTTAGGCAGCATTTGTAATTCTAATACTTGTGTAGATGACTTTATTTTTCTAAGAAGTGTGCTTTAAAAGCAAGACACTCAGAAGATCACTGGTAATACAAGATCTTAAAAGAGTGACAGAAAGAGGGTAGAATTTTGGTGCCTGGCCCATCCATGTTTTCCTTCGCAAATACAGCATTAGTTTATTTTTTTCAGAAAACATTTACTGAGTAGCCTTAGGTGCCAAACACTGCATTACAAGCTTAGGCTGTGCATAAAAATAAGATATGTCCTTACCCTCGATAAGTCATATTTCTAGCCTCTCCTATAAAGGAACATCACTAATAGAATGTTACACATTTGCATTACAGCTGATTTCCAGTGGTTGAGTTGAAATGCTAATTATTTTAATTTTTTCCACTGGAAATCTGCAGGTCATACTCTCAAGAGCATCATCTATGCACCCCACTGAACATTAAATGGTAAAAAAGGATTACCAGGGGCACCTGGGGGGCTCAGTCAGTTAAGCATCCAACTTCAGCTCAGGCCATGATCTCACGGTTCGTGGGTTCGAGCCCCGCATCCAGCTCTGTGCTGACACCTCGGAGCCTAGAGCCTGCTTTGGATTCTGTGTCTTCCTCTCTCTCTGCCCCTCCCCTGCTCATGCTGTCTCTGTCTCTCTCTCTCTCTCTCTCTCTCTCAAAAAAAGTAGACATTAAAAAAAATTAAAAAAAAAAAAGATCACCAACAGTGAAAGCTTGGGGTCAACATACTAGCACTAACTTGATAATCACTGCAACCCCTGTCCTCAGAACTGACTGTGGGCCCAGACTGGGTCATAGCAGCATCTCTATGCAGCTGTTTGTAGGTGAGCTGGCTCTGGAAAACCACAAGGAGAAAGGGCTGAGGGCACAGTCAAGTGATGCAATGAAGCCTAGACACTAAATATGTGGCATTACTAGGGACTCCTGGGAATCAGCAACAGCAGAGGGGCTGGTCTGGCAGGCAGCTGTAGGGCATGGAAAGCTCTGCTGGAATAAAGCACAGCAATTAAAGAGCAGAAACAGCCAGGAAGCCACGGAATGAATTCCTGGATGCAGAGGTTGTTGTACGTTGTTCCATCCACACACACGTATAACAATCACTTAATTAGCATCTCTAAGTTCAATGGATGAGAATCATGTATTTCAGTATTATATATATAATAAAAATATATCAAATATGAATATAAAATATATATAACATGTAAAAGTATATATACACACACGTGTATATACATATACACTAAAATATATAAAATGTTATATATATATATGTATATACACCTATATATGCGAATATATGTATATATAAGTATGTATGTATATATATGCATACGTATATGTGTGTGTGTATATATATATATATATGTATATATACTTTTAGATATGGAAATGTAGACCAACTCACCTATCTGAAGTTGAATAAACAGTTTGTATGTATTTTCCAGAGATATTCTCCTGATATCCATCCTTCAGTAATTTACTAGAAACAAACAAAATTGACATGTGAGGACTGAGCTATTTCCCTAGTGTTGATGTACACACCCATACACAGGTGACAAAGCACACACACCTCATGCAGCTTTGTCATTCTTCTCTATGATGTTACAAGTTAGGACCATGTACTAACCTCTTTCTTTTTTTTTATTTTTTTTATTTTTTTTTATTTTTGGGACAGAGAGAGACAGAGCATGAATGGGGGAGGGGCAGAGAGAGAGGGAGACACAGAATCGGAAACAGGCTCCAGGCTCTGAGCCATCAGCCCAGAGCCCGACGCGGGGCTCGAACTCACGCACCGCGAGATCGTGACCTGGCTGAAGTCGGACGCTTAACCGACTGCGCCACCCAGGCGCCCCCTTTTTTTTTTTTTTAAATGTGGAAAGTGCTGATGCACAAGCCACCTCCAGGTTGATATAAATTGACAAATCTACTGAAGGAAATAGAGCATAGGACAAGGAGCGCAGGAAAAAGCGTGAGCAGGAAAAGAAGTTATTTCTCATGACATGCATGCTTGCCCCTCCCTCATTCATTTGCTATAGGAAAGCCACATGTAATCTAACACAGAAAAGGAAATATGCAAAGCATGGGCCAGTGTAAGCACATAGAAACATCAACATTCACAACATCAACATTCTCTGTGTAGAGACACAGAGACTCTTAAACTTTTAGAGAAAGCTGTAGAAATGTTTATTTTTACTTGAAAACATCCAAGAAAGAAGAGTCTAGAATGAAAGCAAAAAAGTGTAATTTTAAGTCCCCTTTGTTCTATTTTTCAGACTGCCCCAGTTTGTAAATGTCAGTCCTTCTGTGAGACAAATGAAACTTGCAATGCACTAACCAGCTGGCAGCTCATAATTGCTTCCCAACTACTTATGCTACCTGTGAGTATATTAGGGCTGGAAGCAATACATTCCTATTATTTCATAGGGTGAGTGGTAATTCCACAGACTTTACCTGGGATTTTTAAATAAGAAATCTTTCTCCCTCCAATTGTCCACAGGCAGACTATTGTCAGAAAGAGCACTGGGTGTTGTATGGAAACCAATTTGACAATAAATTATATTTACTTTAAAAAAAGAATATAAAAAAGAAAAGAAATAGAGTATCTTCGGAATACATAACCCACAATGCTCAGTAAGAGTTTGCACACATTTGTGCATGATACATATATTATTACTTCCATTTTCTTGATAAGGAAATTGAGACTTGAAGAAGTTAAGTAGATTTTGCCAAAACCACTTGGTTAGTAAATGACAGACTCCATCCCAAATCTGATGCTAGGGCCTCTACACTATCCTACACCGTCAGTGTGGAGTTTAGGGAGATTTAGATTCAGCAGAAAAATCAAACTTGAGCCTGCATTTTACAAAGTAAATTAGGTGTGGTTTTGAGAAACCTTTTTTGTTTTTTTGGAAAATTGTCCATTTTCTGACATGTATTGAATTTCCCAGAGCCCTTTCAGGAACCCCTCTCTAGAGATAGTCTCCCCTCTTTGAAATGGGCTCTGGTTAACACATATGTCACGTACATCACATTTGTAGTCCTAACCAGTATATTACTCCACAGGTAGGCTAATTCTTATTTTTATACTCCCTGAAAATCAAATAGGTTGTGAATTCATGATCTTGGTTGACATTCTTCTCAACATCCATCACTCCAAGCAGCAGATTTTTTTGGATATCCATTCTCTGTAATTTGGGCCAGAGTGTATCTACTAAAGGTAACACCCCTTATTTCAGATGAGAGGTAAACAGACAGATAGATTAGATTAGATAGAACCAGAATAGTGTATAGAACTATTCAATTAAAGTGTGACTCAAAATTAGCATGAGAGTATCTGAGTAACTTTGTGTAATTTTGCATTGTGTAATTTTGTAGGCTTGTTATAAATGTATAGTTATATATGATCATGTGAGAACTTTCACATGGTTATCCTATTATGTATATACTTGTTATATTCAAGCATTTGGTTCATCCAATGACAATGGTTATTTGCCAACTACTTAATATTGGAAACATTACAAAGAATGATATACCTAGAACTCAATATACCCCTAAATGGTCTTCTATTTGAGAAAAGCAAACATACTCCAAAATAATAGCATCTCTCCTAACATAGATGATTTCAAAATTAGAGTAAATGTAGCAAAATATTTTAAATAAATTTCCAGTACCTGTTCTCCACATAGGTCCTTGTGTATACCACAGTATCCTTTGGTCCTGCATGCCTGGTTTCAGCATTGGAGCTGTAACACGAACCATTTACTTAATGTTTAAAGCTTATTTACAAGGATAATAAAAACAGCAAGGCTATTATCCAATTCAATGCAAAAAAATAGTGTTTATATATTCCTTTTAAATTATAACTTTTGAAATGTAATTGTTAAAGGGATACTAATCCACTTCTGCAAAATTTCTTCACATCTCCTATTTTGTTCCTGGTGTCCACTGTTTTGGCCTACTTCCAGAACGCTGCTATGGAAATTGGTCGCTCAGAATATCTGTTGTAGAGCACGAAGACTATTTTGATATTTATAATACATTTTAATGTGTTTCCCTGGTGTCCCATTCCTATTTTTCAAACCATAACTTTCCCCACAAACCTCAAAAAGTTGACCTTAGCTGCATATTTTTCCCATATATTAGGACATTGAATATATCATGTCATTCACTTCTGGTCTGCCAAATTTCTGTGGACAGATTTGCTGCAAACCTGATCTGTCTTCTCCAGTAGGTTAAGGATTTTTTCCTTGCTGTTTTCAGGATTCTTTCCTTGTCTGTGTATTTTGTGAATTTGACGATGATGTATCTTGGTGGTGGCTGACTTTTGTTGAATCTAATGGGAGTTCTCTGTGCTTTTTGGATTTTGATGTCTGTGCCCTTCCCCAGATTGAGGAAGTTTTCAGCTATAATTTGCTCAACTAAACCTTCTGCCCCCTTTCCTCTTTCTTCATCTTCTGGGACTCCTATGATACTAATGTTATTACATTTTAAGGAGTTGCTGAGGTCTCTAAGCCTACATTTGTGAGAATGGCTAAAATTAACAACATAAGAAACAAGAGGTGTTGGCAAGGGTGCGGAGAAAGGGGAACCCTCTTGCACTGTTGGTGGGAATGCAAACTGGTGCAGCCAATCTGTAAAACAGTATGGAGGCTCCTCAAAAAGTTAAAAATAGAACTACCATATGATCCAGTAATTGCACTACTATGTATTTACACAAAGGTTACAAAAATACACATTCAAGCACAGGTACGTGCACCTGAATGTTTACAGCAGCATTATCAACAATAGCCAAACTATGGAAAAATGTGTGTGTGTGTGTGTGTGTGTGTACACATATACATAATGGAATATTACTCAACCATAAAAAGAATGAAATCTTGACCTTTGCAAGACATGGATGAAGCTTGAGTGTATTATGCTAAGAAAAATAAGTGAGAGAAAGACAAATACCACATGGTTTCATTCATATGTGGAATTTAAGAAACAAAACAGATGAACATATGGGAAAGGGGAAAAAGAGAGAGAGAGGGAAAAAACCTTAAGAGACTCTTAACAATGGAGTACAAACTGAGGGTTGTATGGAGGAAGGTGGGTGGAGGGATGAGCTAGATGAGTGATGGGTATTAAGGAGGGCACTTGTGATGAGCACTGGGAGTTGTATGTAAGTGATGAATCAGTGAAATCTACTGAAACCAATATTGCATTGAATGTTAACTAACTAGAATTTAAATAAAAATCTGGAATGCAAAATAAAAAGTTGACTTTAATGAACTTTAATGAACATGATAACAACTAATTTAATGAAACTTTAAAATCTGCCTAAAGAATGTCAACACCAGTGTCACAAACAGTTTTTTTTAATGTAAAATTTTCAGAAAAAATAATATTTACACTTTCCTACCCAGATATCAAAGCTTACCAACGACCAAGTTGCTAATGCAACACCTTTGTGTGGAGCTGTTTACATAAAGCAACTGATAAAATTAGAAATTTCTGCATTTCAAAGCAAGGGGAGGTTTAAAGTAAGATGAGTTTTAAAAACAGAAGGAGAAAGTCCTGTCACTTGTATATAATTGGCCGTGGTACCTGTGATTCTTCCTGGCTTCATAAGAATGGGCAGGAGTTCTAGTAAACTGGATGTTTATAGCATCAGTGGATCCACCGACTTGGCTGTCTAGCCTGGGAAAGCAGACACAAATATTTGGCACTTAAATGAAGGCCACTAGAAGTTTTTTTGTTTTATTAAAATTCTATTCAATTAAGTTTTTACATACAACAAACCTCTTTATGTTTGTCTGGCTTCTGTGCAGATACACAAATAGAATACATGTACTATTTTACACCTCCAGAGTGACCACTGTCTTACCTTAAAGAATAATCTACAGGCATGTGTCATATTATCTAACATTAGAATAAAAGACCTTTTTATCAAGGGCAAAAACCATCTGAAATTGGTTCCAGTAACCTTGTAATACCAGCAGTGCCACTGTAGAAAGCATCTCATGTACAATATGATAAACTTGTGAGTTTATCAATTTAATGAAAATTATCCAGTGGTTGCTTTTGGAAATTCGTTTCCATCTTGTTTTTAATGGAAAAAATATTTTGAAGATTACAGAACTCTGACTTAGATTTCTGCTAATTAAAAAGTGTCACAACGTTTAACAAGTGCAGGCATATTTTCTTTTTCCTCTGAAACAGAGGAAAATTTTAATGCAGGAATAGCAAAAATTTTAGCCACTTTTCATCCCTCCAGGTTAGTAAACTCCAATATAGAAGAGATGTGAAAAACAAGAGGGCAGTTTAGATCTTAATCAAGCCTTATCATTTTTAAACATACTTTCCTTCCATTTCCAGATAGCTCTTAAAGAAGAGGAAAACATTGTTCACATATTATCTCTGGCATACAATCATCTTCTACTTTTAAGACAAATGTTTCACAAACCATACAGCTACATTAAAATTATACTAAGTAATGAGAAAGTAGAATGAACATTAGAAAACTTTCTAACGTAATTATTAGAATATGTCATTCCAGGAATAATAAACCTAGCTAGGAATTGCTTAAAAATATTCAAATCATTTAACATACAATAAAAAACCCATTTTTAACAGATAGCTTCAAGGAATGAAGGTTGTCAGTGAGTTTGAAATGTGTTTGCACCATCCCCAGCAATATAAAATCAAATATCACCAGTTAGTTAGCAAAATCTTCAAAGAAGAAAGGGGAATAAACTGCATACAGTACTATAATGGACTGAATTGTTTCCCCCCCAAATTCCCATTTTGAAACTCTAACCTTCATTGTGAGTTGGAGACAGAGACTATAAGAAGGTAAAAAACGTTAAGTGAGGTCATAAGGGTGAAGCTTTAATATCACAGGACTTGTGTCCTTGTAAGAAAAAGTGACACCAGAGATTTGTGTACGTTTGTTCATACACAGAGAAAAGGCCATGCGAGGCCACAGTGTGAAAGTGGCCATCTGTAAGCCAAGGAGAAATGTCTCAGGAGAAGCCAAACCTGACAACATCTTGATCTTGGACTTCTAGCCTCCAGAATTGTGAGAAAATAAATTTTTGTTGTTTAAGCCACCTGGTCTGTGGTCGTGATCTTGGACTTCTAGCCTCCAGAATTGTGAGAAAATAAATTTTTGTTGTTTAAGCCACCTGATCTGTGGTCTTTTGTTATGGAAGCCCAGACAGAGTAATAATAGAAGTAGCATCTCCTAGCTGTGTTTATCATAAGATGATGATAATGGCTTCACTAAGATTTAATTGTTATAATTGTGAATGAAAACTAAATGCTAGTAAGCAAATTTGAAATGTGGAACAATAAACTTTTTGACAGGTTTTGCTATGCCAGTAGGTTTGGAAGATGACAGATTTTTTTTAAAAAGACCTTTTATTTTGGAATAATTTTAAGTGTATGGGAAAATTACAAAGACAGGTGGAGAATCTGTCTACCCTTCACCCAGCTTCTCCTAATACTAATATCATACATAACCATGGTATATTTGTCAAAACTAAAGAATCAACGTGGTACAATACTATTTACTAATCTACACACTTCATTTGTATTTCATCAGTTTTTCCACTGATGTCCTTTCTCAGTTCCAGAATCAGAATCAGGATATATCTTCCACATAATAATCATGTCTCTTTAGTCTCCTAGGCTCTGTAATACTTGCCAAGTCTTTCTTTGTTCTTCCAGAGATGGTGATAGATGTTAAAAAGGAAATTCTATCTTGATGCCAATAAGTGGTAACAATATATTTTTTTAATTATTTAGAACCATAGAAATAGTTAAAAAATACTTTGGCAACCAGTGAAATAACCTGTGGTGCTTTTTACAATGCTACTGGGCCCCACATCCAGATATTCTGATTTAATTAGCTTGGATTACAGCTTAGGCACTGGGATTCTTTTAAGCCTTTTCACTGAGTCTCACATGCAAGTTAAGGTTGAGAACCACCACCTAAGAGGTTGGGCAGCCCATCATCTTACGCAGAAGAGTACTGGTTCTCAAAATGTGGTCTCTCTATCAGCAGGTGGTTGTGACATACACTAAAGTTTGGCAACCAGTACAACTGAGGAACCCTACCCAAGTATTGCTCTCAGATGCCTTGAATAATCCTCATAAAGGAGAACTCATGACTCACAATGTTTGTTAATTAACAGTTTTATCATTAAAAGTTATTATTCATTGAAACAAATTGTTGAATTATAACTTCCAATTAATGGTCATAGTTTCGTGTCTTAATTAATTAAATAACAACTCTACAAAATATAAATTCAAACACTGTGTTGGATCTTACAGAATTTCAAATGGGATTACTCTTGAGAAAATGTTTCCTGTGGTGGAAATTCAGCTTGAAAATTCACCTATCTGGAACCTTCATACATTGCTAGTGAGAGTATAAAATGGTACAGCTGATTTGAAAATAGTTTGGCAGTTCCTTAGATGGTTAAACATAGAGTTACTATACAATCCAGCCATTCCACTCCTAAGTATACACCCAAGAAAATGAAAACATATCCCACACAAAAACATATATACAGCATTGTTTACAATAGTTAAATACAATCCAAAATTCAAAGACAATTCAAATGTCCATCAATTAATGAATAAACAAAATGCTGTTTAGCTATACAATGGACAAATACTATTTGGCAATAAAAAGAAATAAAGTACTAATACATGCTATTAAATGGATGAATCTTGAAAGAAGCCAGTCATAAAGGACCACATATTATATGACTCCATTTATATGAAATGTTCAGAATAGGCAATTCATCGAAACAGAAAGCAGGCTAGGGATGAGGGGTTGGGAGGAAAATGATGTGTGACTGTTCATGGGTACGGAGTTGATTTCTGAGGTGATACATATGTTCTAAAATTGATTGTGGTGATGGTTGTACACTCTATGAATATGCTAATTATAAAAATATATTTACTTGGACATCCAATTACTATACAAAGTGAATACATTCATAAAGTGAATCAAGTCTCAGTTTAGCAGATTGGCCCAGGACTCTTATTTAGATTTCCATTGTCTTACTAACTTAACATTAGCAACCTGAGATTCGAACACCATAAAACAACTTCAACTGATAAACATCGATACCACTGCAAATTTTATAAATCTCTTTTGCATAAAGAATAAAATCTTATTAAGAGCTTACTATTTTGTATCCTATGTGTTGGAGTTTACTTCTATAAAATGTCAAGGTCTTGAGCTCTTGTAAAAAACTATACATTTTAAACATAGTTTTAGAAAGTAGTCTACTATAAAAAATAGAGGACGTGATGCCATAACAATCAGGTTCACCCCAGCCCTCTAATTACTAAACTTCTACACTTAGTCAAGTCTCTTACTCTCTGTGAATTTTCTTAATTTTCTTCCTATTAAATATTTACCCATTTACCCATTTTGAAAGT
Source organism: Lynx canadensis (assembly GCF_007474595.2). NCBI lineage: Eukaryota > Metazoa > Chordata > Mammalia > Carnivora > Felidae > Lynx > Lynx canadensis. The sequence continues at coordinate 51,801,527 of NC_044303.2, read as the reverse complement.
CCTTTTTTGTAGCCAGAATACATGGGCACAAAAATTGGGCCCAGAGATTTCTTTTTGCCATTCTGTTCCAGGGGAAAATTTTTATTACAGTTCTTGTGTCAGTGCCAGGGCGGTGCTTACATTTTCCATTTCATTTCTAGAGAGCAGACCATGAAACATTGTACATATTCAGGATTGTGATCGAACTGAAGGAGAATGAACACTACCTGGAAACAGAAGTCAGGGATCAAGAAATGGTTTTGTACTGGTGGTAGTTAAGGCTTCTTGATATAGTAACTGAATGTGATGATTCCTGTCTCACTGGGAGAGAGTGGGTACATTTGTGAATGTATGTCACAGTTGGATTATGTCAGGCAGGAGACACAGACAAAACTGCAGGAAGGGAAAGGAGAATATGTGTATCTTATTGTCAACCATGGTGTTTTCCATCTATACACCATCTTCAGTGTAGATGGCCACATCCATAATACCTTGCTTTAGAAGGCCAGACAGGCCATGAAAAAGCTTACCACGAGGTAAGCTCAAGGTATGAGGAGGTAGAAACTGCAAAGCAGCAAAGATTCTTGGTTATCAAATAGATATAGGGTAAAGAATAAGAAAGCCAATACGCAGAAGGAAAAGCAAGACAAAAATAGGAAGCGGCCAATATTCAGGAAGTAGCTAAGTTATAGTAATAACAAAGAACTAGGGTTAATGTCCAAGGATTCCTTACGGAATGTCCTCTGACCAAGAAGAAATAACCTTCCAGATCAGGCCACTATGAGGTCCGCCCATGCTACCATTCCTGCTCTTAAATTTCCGTAATATTCCATTTCTTCATTAATCCTTCATAAGCAAGTCACTCTGAAATTGGAGCATGTGTCAAATCATATTAAAATGAGAAGTCCTTAACCATACATAAACATTTACTTGCAACTTTTTACCTTAATCATTTCCAGATAATACTTGAGTGAGACTGGCTAACTGTAAGCCCAGTCCTGCTTCCAAAATAATGGATGTTTTTCTAAGATAAACAGATTCTATTGAAAACTTACCCTCCCTAGTTTTATCAAAACCTTTTGTGTGATCACAAGAAAAGAAGTCAGAAGATGATTTAGGGAATTAATGGAAGAGAAAGAAACTAACATTAGATGCAAGAGTCTTTTGTAGACATTTTGGGGACCCAGATCTCTTTCTGCTTTTCCACTCTCCACACACAACATTGACAGTATCATTTCTTTGCATAACAAAATTTTTAATAGAAAAGACAACTGTACCTTATGAAGGTAAAAAATAGGAACCCATTGTTTTTAGAGTCCCCCACAGGTCTGGGGAGACTGCAAAACACGGAAAACAATTTAATTCTTCCCTAAACAGTCTGTAACGACAATGAAGTAGAGCTTCTATCCCAACTTTCCTTGTATAAGAAACAAAATACAACAGTTTTAATGCCATTATACTGTGCAGTGTAAAGAAATTCCAAAACTAGGTCTTGTTTTGTAGCTGTGATGAATTTGCGCATTCTTTTAGCACTAGGTATCCAAGGAAGACATTCCCAGAGTGCTTTCTGCACCACTGAAAAACTACCAAGCAACAATAAGTAAAAATAAATTTTCACAGCCAAGTGCAGAGCTTTGAATTTCCATGATGCCTTTTACACTAAGCAATTGAATAGAAGGCCCTTAGTCAGAAATTCCAACAGAATTTGAATTTTGTTAACTTTTTCCCATATTATCTATTATTTACTCTGCATATTGATTTTTGTATTTCAATCGTATTTATATCTAAATACCATAATACAATTCAACTCCTCAGTAAATCTTCTAATGTTATGTAATTTGTGTAGGCTAATATGAAATTGATAACAAAAAAAAGTAAATTATAATAAGTCTTACCTTCCATTTTTATTTTCAGAGACATTAGAATTTACTTCAATTAAATTTTTCAGGTCTTGGTCGCTATAGGTGAAAAAAACCCACATAATTATTATGTATAATATAAATATGTATAAATAAATATATATATATCATATAGAACATTGGAAATCAGACATTGAGCTATTTGATCTATAACTCAAATATGAAAGCATAGATTATGTGTGAGAAAGAAAGAACTAATCTTTTGGAAGATTTGAGAAATCTGGTCTGTAAATAAACAATTATTTATAGTCTCATTCAGTTAACATTTAATGAATACTAACTTCGTGTCACAAAGTACTAACTATGTATTTTCACATGGATTATCTCATTTAGATCTCACAAAACCCTGCAGGACAGCATCTGGGGCTCAGGAAGGCTAAGTGAATTTTCCAAGGTCAATTAACTAATTTGTAAAAGAGTCAAGATTTGAGGCCAAGCCACCTGCCCATCCAATATCAATTCTTGGATATTTAATTAGAGACTTCATTCCATCTTTGTAGATCACAGAAACATGAAACCCAAAATTTGAATAAATAATACATAATGTGGAGGATAAATGGGACAATTAGATTCTTGAATCTTGAGCTGCAGCAATGATTTTCATATGCTTTCACGATCTACAATGTCCTCTGATATGTTTTTTTTTTCCAAATATTAGTTATTTATATATTGGCTCTATCACTGGTGGTTCTTGATTGTTTTTTCCCCCATGAGTTTGGAAAAGCCTTTGTCATGAACCCAATTGATTAGGACAATTGTTTAGAAGCCAGAACAATGAGGCCATCTCTTCTATTTCTGTGGACAAGTTAATCAACCTTCTTAATCTTCCTTTTGCAAACTAGACTAACCCTATCTAATTTCATTAAGTTGTGGTGAGAATGAATGAGTTAATGTAAGTAACATTCATGGCACAGCGACCTCCGTTGTGGGTGAACTAAATAAGCATAAATAAATGACAGCTAACAGAAGTTCAGTGACACAGCAGGAGGCACTATTGATTTCAGTATTTTGATGGACTGCCTTTTCATTTGTATTTCTGCTCTAATTTCTCTCATCTTTGGAATTAACTCTAGTTTTTATAAATCTCCCTGCTCATGATTTTGAATAGTAGATTTAAACAAGGAATCAGAGTATGGACTCTCACTCACAAAATTAATATTGATAAGGATGAAAAATACTACAAAAATTTCTTGTAGTGTATTGAGATTTAATACTCCTTTTATATAACATCCAAACCACCAATAATTGATAAATCTGCAAATTGGGTAGCATTCCATAGCTACATTTAAACTTCACATTTAAAATACTAGCTGCATAATTTTGAAAATGTAGAAATTAGTTAGATTATTTTTTAATGGGAGTTACAGTAGGGAAAATATGCTAAGTAACACAAGTAAAAAGCACAAGATTTCAGAAGTAGCTCAGAAGTATTGCAATCAGACTGATCAGAATCAGACTGATTCTGCAGTCTGAATGATGTAAAATTCAGAATTGACTCTCTCAATGAACTATGTAAGGAAACTTCCCAGATCACATCATTCAAATTTAGAAAGGGAGACAGAAGACTTTTGCTAAACCCCGATGGCCCTTCGCTAATTATTAGAGCTACCTTCTTGGCCTCAAGGGCCACTGTACTACTTTAATAATCTGGGCATTAAGTAATCCTCCTTTGATAATTTTAAAATAATACTTTACTAAATACTTGGGGATAATGAAATAAAATTAAGAGAAGTACCATGATGTCACATATCCAGTTTCACCAGGATATGTGAATCTTGGGGGAATTAGAATTTTGTCCCAGCAAATGATTCTCCTACTGCTAACCTAGGATGAACTGAGGGCCACTGATGGACACTGATTGTTTTCACTATAACTTGAGAGTAGAGTCTCACTGCCATGGTTACATGGCTTTGCACTTAGAAACTGCTCCAAAAGATTTCTGAGATTAAATTTAAATTCCCTTTTTCCACTTCTCTAGGGGAGACCTTTAACTACCTTACCTAGCTCTGAGAACAGATATTAAATGGGTCCCCAAGGGGAAGACATTAGACCCCGAACTTTTAAGGCAGTCAGCTCCACCCACATCCAGACACTTAGTGTGCACCATGACCTTGTAGGAAAAGATCAGTAAAGGAAGTGATGGACATTTCGTCTCCATTGGTGTCAGTCACCCCTGAATTGCATATATTTCTTTTTTTATGCAGGTCTTAGATCTGGCTTTGTATCCTTGTTCTGGGACATTGTTAGGGATGGAATTGTGTTTCCCCCACCAAATTCACATGCTGAAGTCCTAATGCTAGTATGTCAGAATGTGACTTTACTTAAAGATAGGGTCTTCACAGAGGTAATCACATTCAAATGAGGTCATTAGGGTAGGCCCTAATCCAATATGACTGGTATCTTTACAAGAAGAGGAAATTTGGACTAAGACACACACAGATGGAAGACAATGTGAAGATACAGGATGAAGGCAGCCTTCTACAAGCCAAGGAGAGAGACCTGGAATAGACTCTTCTCTCTCAATCATCAGAGGGAACCAACCCTGCAGACAAGTCACCTTATTCTTGGACTTCTAGCTTGTAGAACTGTGCGAAATACATCTCTATTTTAAGCCCCTCAGTCTGTGGTACTTGTTATGGCACCCCTAGAAAACCAACAGAGATCTCCTGTGCCTTCACAACATGATTACACTCGGTTTCTCAGCCTGATCCTGCACATCCTCACTTCTGCTGGCACTTTCTGTTCCTGGCTTCTGCGGACGCTGGGTCTTTGCACATCCTCCATCCCCGCCCAAGGACCCAAGCCTTTGTGGACTCCAGCTACTAGGAGGGAGAGCAGGAATAGGCTTGGGCCTGAGAAACAAGGAGAAGCCAGAATCTAACAAATCCAACAACTACAAGTAGGTAACTCAAAATTGGAACCTATGCAAAAGCCTTCAAAGAAGCGTATGCCCAAAGTGGTATAATTGTGAATCATCAAATAAACCACATTAGTGGTTTCATAGAATTTTTGTTGTTTTTATTAAACAGCATCACATATCAAATTTGACAGAGTGGATTATAGTATTTTATTCTGAATAATCTATACTAATATGCAAAGCAAAATGAAAAGTTCCAGAGTATGAGAAGCACAAAATGTGTATTTGCTTTGGTTGCTCACTCTGATTGACGTCATCAGCTAGATTGGAAGATCCGATAAAAGAAGTTCAGATTGCCCATAAACTTCCCAAGTTGAAGGATACAAAAATAAATTCCCACTCTCAGTAACAACACATCTATTGCGTCGTGTTTTTACACTGTGGTAGAAAATGAAAAGCTGTGCGTCAAAGTGTGACAAGTAGATTTTTATAGAAGCCCAGCTACATGCAGCAGGGTGGAGCAAAGGCTTGATTCCAAACCCTTTCCATGATAGTTGCAGTGGAAGGAAGACTTTATAACTCTATACATTTATGAGCAATTTGAATTAGCTCCAAGAAAAATTGCCAGTTCTCTGTGGATACAGTGAGGAAGGCTAAAAAGAAATTTTGTTAGCCTTTGCACCTAAAAATGCTTTTTTAAATGTAGCTTTCAAAATTGGGGGCGGGGTGGGGAATGAGTTACCTGTTATGTAAAGTCACAGCACAAATCTTGAATATAAGCATTTATCTTTGTTATAGTAATATCTATTTTCCACTGTCCCACTACAGAGCAGATGAAGAAAAAAATAGGTATCACTATGTCTGCCTTTATACAACTTTTCTCAAGATACGCTCTGCATGAGAGAAAGTTAACAGCTCACTCACCACTCTCATGAGGGCGTGGGAGGTATTTATTAAAAGCTGCAATATGTTTCTCTCTCTACAGTTTACTTAAATTGCTTTTGTAGAGTATCAAACACATTTGCAAAATTAAGAGCCTCCATATAAAAAATTTACTATGGCACTTCTTCTATGCCAAGAACTAAATCTTAGGCATTAAGCTTTAGTTCAAAAGGAATATTTGTCTTTCAAAAGGAAGTACAGAATACAGAGAGATAAGTGGTATAATTCTTCAGCTCTGTTGACATGGCAAAATGGGCCTGGTTTTACATATCTTTATAGGTCTTTTCAATGAGAAAGTCTTAAATATTTTATATTAAAGAAATTAACAGGTCCATAGGAAATTGGAAAATATAGGTATTTTAAATGTAAGATGTACTCAAGAATTTTAGTGGCTTTAAGTCATCACCATGGTTATTGAGGTTATGTCATGAGCAAGAGATAGTCAATGGCTTCATCAAGCAGACCAGTCATAAGATATCAGATTCCTTCAATCTGGTTTCACTTGTGGGGGCTCAGAATGTTAGAGCTGAAAAGCAATAAGCTTTATCTAGATGGACGACCAAAGGTCCTTGATTAGTTTGAGATTTTAGACTTTAATTCACAGAGTTTTTGTTAAGCACCGAAAATGTGTCAGGCATTGTGCTCTACCTATATTGTAAGTAAAGAAGTGAACAAGACAGACCCAATCCTTACCCTCAAAGATCTTATAGTTGGGGAGAGGTGATTAAATAATAATTCCCTCTAGGAGACAAAAGCTTGGGACAGGAAGGTCAGAGAGCTTGAGAATATCTAAAAGAAGCATCTGATGCAGATGTGGTGGGTCCGGGGTGGGGGCCTCCCTGAGCTAAGTGAGAGACACCTAATTTGAGACCTAAAGAATAAGTAGAAGTTATCAATGCAATATGAATGAAAGATGGGTGGGGTTTGCCTGTGGAGGGAGCATCACGGTGGGCTGGGGTGGGGAAAGCCTGTGAAGGCAGGATCAGCTAGGCTTCGGAAACCAGGTTAAGGAGTATGGCCATTGTCCAACGGCAATGGGAAGCCACAAGAGGATTTAATCAGAATGACGTGATCAGATCTGTGCTTCAGGAAGATCACTCTACAGTGTGCCTAATGGACTAAAGGACAGAAGGCGAAACTAGTAGCAGAGGGACCAATTAGGAGGCCGAATTGTATTCTGGTCCTGGTAGTATCGGAAAAGATAAGGTATCTTAGTTCCTGAGATAGAGGCATGCAGAGTGGCCTGCCAATTATGGGGAATGAAGCACTGGAAAGAGTCAAGGTCACCCCTTCCCCCAGCTTTCTTCCTTGAGCAGAAATATGAGAAATCTGCAATAGGAAGATAGGAAGAAACTCTTCTCTTGTTGGAATACTAAAACTTGGAGGTATATGTCTTAGGAAGTAGGAAGCCCTTAAAATTATGGAAGTATAATAATACAAATAGTTCAGAATCTTTTTTCTACTTCAGATGAAGGATGTATTTTCTAACTGTAAAGGCCTCCATGGCACCAGCTGCTTTTCAATCTTCATTTGGGAGCAGAAGTTTATAGCCTCAGATAATTGAATGACTCCTTTTTATGTTGGTTCATGACAACGTGAGGCTGTCACTGCTAAAAGCCATGCAGGTTCTCCCTGAATAAATGAAAATTCTGTGCACATTTGCATTTGTTCATGTTGTTATGTTCCTAGAAGGAGCTCAGGGACACCTGCTTATATTCTGATTGATGACCAAAGTTTATTCCACCCCTAAGTGTGAATTACATATACAGCTGCTGGAAATGTCAGCAAAGTCACATAAAAAGGACTCTAATTCACTGCTGTTCTGCTATTAAATAATCAGTGGCCATGTCACATTGAATTGGATGTAAAATTGCCTGTGGCTGTTATCCCTCTGGGAGATGCTTTAAAATGCCCCTCTCTTTACCCATTAAAATCAAGTGGGCAGGGTAGATACATTATAGTTACAGGTGGCTGCGCCAATTGAATGAAGTCACTTTTTTCAAGTAAGCAGCTTTCCTGTTTGTCTGTTCTGCTCTAATTCTTGATAACCTGGCTGATTATCATTAAATCTGGTGTCACTCCTAAAGAAGAGCCAGACGTTGCTTAGGTTAGATTTATGGATCAAGCCTCCATCTGAAAGCCACATGATGGCCAATATTTTAAAATTTTCTTTTTATAGGAATCTCATCCATATAAGGAAAATGCCTTCTTTCTATAGATGTTTTATTAGAAGTTGCTGAAATACAAACTACCTCTTTATAAAATTGGCATCTTCTAATAAACAAAAGATAAAACTCTTACCAGAAAGTTACCATGGTCTGTCAACATAGCACATTTGCCAGAGGGAAGGAGGGAAGGAAGGAAAAGTGAGAAAAAGAGGAAAGTGTGTGTGTGTGTGTGTGTGTGTGTGTGTGTGTGTGTGTGTCAGAGACAGAGACAGAGACAGAGACAGAGAGACAGAGAGAAGTACATTTTGTGGAATCAGACACTGAGGGAGGGGTTGGCTACAGGAGCCACTGTTAGTTATTCTGTACGTGGTTATTAAACCTAATCACTTCCAGCACAGTTGGGGACCTCCTAACAATCTTAATACTATTACTAATAAAAAGAAAATTCCATCCCAACCAAAACCACTATGAAGAAATGCTTCTACTTAACAGAGATATTTCCATACAATCATCAGTGGCAGGGTTGACACCAAAATCTGCTATTATTTCAGCTAGTAGGAAACCTCTATGAGGTAAGTACTTTCTCTCTTCCCTGTCACTTAAGTGATAATTTGCTCGAATAAGCATATGTAATTGTACTTCTTTCGCTGCAGGAAGGGGGATTTAGAAGGGAAGGGACTGTGGTGAGTATAAAGGATGGAAAGAAGATGGGAGTCTGTTTTTCTTCTAGGCAGTGGCATCAGAAGGACTTGAGTTTAGACCCAGGATATGTTTTCTTTCTTCAGAAGGTCATTTAATGTCTTTGAGTTATACTCCCCTCTTCTATGAAGTAGGCTATATGAATATATTTCTCATGAATATGTTTCTCATTGTAAGGATTGAATGTATGTAAATTGCCAGTCACATGAAAGGGGCTCAGTAAGTGCTACTTCTCTCAGTGACGGTGGCTCTTCCAGTGCCTCCCTCCTCCAAAGACCCCATCACCCCAGTGATAAAACCATATCAGCAGAAATAGCAAAATCACATAGTAACATAGACAACAAACTAGGAGACGCAAGAGTTGAGCCATGAATGTACTACACTGCCTTCTTTCCCCCAGTGGGTTCAAAGCACGTTTCCGTATGTTAACTTGCTTTCCTCATCTTAGAATATTGACACTATGGTTCCCAGCTTTATGTTTATAATGATAACATTTCAGGTCAGCAGGACAATTTGAATTTCTAATATTAGGCACTTGGGTGCATTATCTATTATTACCTTATTGTCTATTAATAAGCCCCTTTAGGTGAAAGATGTAGACATCACATAAAGATACTAAATTATACTATATTTGCAGAACTCAAAATGAAAGTTCAAGGTTAAAAATCTGCTGTAATATTCTGTGAGTCCACACAAACTGTGGATCTGTAATTTGAGGACCCTGAATATCCTTTCTGATGCTCTATAGTCATCTATATAAGCCACCAGTTTGGTTCAGTTTCTTGGAAATACGTTTTCTTCTGATTTGATTGCATTCAGTTTTCATTTCAGTCCTAACATGCTGTAGACAACAAACAAAGTTGCACTCCTGTAAATAAATAAAAAGTACAGAACCGAGTCCCAAATAGTGTGATTCCAGAGGAGTGCAAGATGTTTCCTTGCTGACAGGAGACACATGACTTAGAACTGTGTCTTCATTTGAACACTAAAGAAAAATAAAAGGCTTCTTTTTAAAAAAAAAATTTTATGTTTATTTATTTTTAAGAGAGAGAGAGAGAGACAGAGAGCAAGCAGGGGAGGGGCTGAGAGAGAGGGAGACACAGAAAGAGACAGAGAGCAAGCAGGGGAGGGGCTGAGAGAGAGGGAGACACAGAATCTGAAGCAGGGTCCAGGTTCTGAGCTGACAGCAAAGAGCCTGACATGGGGCTCGAACTCACCATCTGTGAGATCATGGCCTGAGCTGAAGTCAGATGCTTAACCAACTGAGCCACCCAGGCACCCCAATAAAAGGCTTCTTTAAGAGAGAGAGAAAGAAACACAATTCCTAACTAGAACCTTGAGAATACCTCAAGATAGGCAAAGTCATTTACCGCTCAGTGTTTTTGAGACCTGAAGATTTCACTTTAATGAGACTGTCCAAGCCTTCACTGTTCGAAAGAGAAAAAAAAATAAATAAATTCAGATTAGTGATAGGTTTTGGCTGTGCTGGGTCAATAAAGCCACATTATAAATCCACTGCACCCAGGGGCAACAGACAGATGAAAACATGAAATGACTATTTTATTTGATTACCTCTGACTGCTTCTGATCACTGCAGGACTCACTTTGATGAGGTTATCCAGATCCTGGTTTCTTTAAATAGAAAAATAAAAGGAGAGAAGGTTAATGGTAAAGTTCTTTTGGCAGGAGCATTAAGGTTATAAATCTGCTTGACATAATAATAAACCAAAATATTCTTCCTGCCCAAAGCACAAAAATTAATATAGTTCTATTACCTTCGGTTGTTGGTGAGAGTTTCAGGACTCACTCTGATGAGCTTATCAAGATCTCGATTTCTTTAAGTGAAAAAAAAAAAAAAATTAAAGCAGCTTGGGTTAGAGGTAACGCGGGTTCAAGTTGGTTGGAATTAGAAGAAAGGATTAGCCGTCTTATCATTTAGCATGACACATACTGGTTTGGCATAGAACAGCCTTGAAATAAGTTTTCTAGCTAATTTGGGGGGACAGTCTATGCTGGATTTGAAGAGAAGTTGCTCTGACTTTACATACTTCATAGCCAGAGCACAGCTGGCTGGTGTTCACAGCAAACATCTGGGATTAACAACTTTCCACTCTGCAGTGTTTTAACGTTATGAAGATACAAGCTGATTTTAATGCCCTTGTCCTTGTTAGTTTTTAAATCATATTCACCAACTGAAGATATTTTTTAAAATAAGCTCTAAAATTGGGATTATACTTAGCATAAGACTTGGCAAGGAGCGTTCTAGCAATCCTTCAAAACCATGACATTTCTTTCCTTTACAATAACTAAAAAGCTGAAATGAACTCAGCTGTTCATGGTCAAATTAGTTACATGCTCTGAAGACTGTCCGCTTCCTATCTGAAGCCACACCAGTTTGTTTCCTCAGTCAAGAACAGTATTTCTTCCCACATAGTTTGCTGCCATTCACTGCCTTCGTGTCATACCTTGTTTTAAGGGCTGGCAAGTGGTGATTTTTCAGTTGTTCCTGTAAACCCCTTTTTAATATTTATTCAGAGAAATGTGTCAGCCTGTAATGGCAAGAAATCATAGGACTGGGGTGCCTGGATGACTCAGTCAGTTAAGCGTCCAACTTTTCATTTCAGCTCGGGTCATGATTTCACAGTCTGCGGATTCGAACTCCATGTCAGGCTCAGCGCTGACAGTGGACACAGCCTGCTTGAGATTCTCTGTCCCCCTTTCTGTCTGCCCCTCCCCCACTCATGAGCACGTGTGTTCTCTCTCTCTCTCAAAAATAAATAAACATTAAAAAAAAATAGAAATCACAGGACTGAGAATGCCTGCTTTCAGTACCATCTTGGACAGCAACTTGCCTGTCTACCCTTCCCTCCAAACAGTCCTTTCTCCTTATATAAAAATAAGAGACATTTTACTTGTCAAAAATATTAAAACAATGTTGAGAGCTGAAGGGGAGCCATTTAGAACTTCATCACTGAAAAGTTCTGAGAAAAAGAACTGCATTTCCCTCCCCCAAACCTAATACTTCCATTGAATGTGCTTCCCAGCCCCTGGCTTCCATCATTGTTCTCAGATTTCCATGGTAGACAGAAAGCTGCTAACTGAATTTTCACTGTTTTGAATTATCTTCAGGAATAGTGTTCGCAATTAAAGATAACCAATTGGTTTCTACAAATACTATTAAAGGAAGGATTATTCTATAAGAGCTATCTAAAATATAATTTCCTTGTATAAACTGATTGCAAGATTTAGTATAAAGCTCAACTGTGCCTAAAAGACAATGATCTCTAAAGTGAGATTATTTTACACCTTAAACTATTGTAACACGGTATGTTAACTGTACAGGAATTAAAAATTTTTTTAAATAAAACAAAGTGAGGTTAATTTCATATATTAGAATAAAAAATACAAAGAATAAGACTTTGTAGAGAAGATAATGTGTTCAAAGGCCACAATATTTTTTAGTGTAACTACATATAACATTCATGTGCCAACATGATTAAACTGCACACACAACCATGGGAACTTCCATTTTCACTCTTCTGATGAGCAGAGAAAATGTCATTTATGCAACAACCTGGAAAAGTGATATTCAAATTACTGTTTCATAAAGCGCATTAAGAAATACATTTTAGGGGCGCCTGGGTGACTCAGTCAGTTAAGCATCCAACTCTTGATTTTGGCTCAGGTCATGATCTCAAGGTTCGTGAGATTGAGCCCCTGCTATTAGCACAGAGTCTGCTTGAGAGCCTCTCTCTCCTACTCTCTCTGCCCCTTACCCGCTCACACTTGCAGGCATTTGTGCTCTCTCTCTCAAAATAAATAAATAAACTTAAAAAAAAGAAATAAGGTTTACATCACAACTCAATATTCTCTTCAGATAGAGATATGCACACTCACACACACACACATGAGCAAACACAAATTTCATTAAATAATACCCTTACTACATAATAACTCTCATGTTTTCCACTCTATTTAATTAATTTTATTTAATTGAGGGAAAGTGCTGATTGCTACTTGCTGTATTAATTACAAGACCCGTTGGTGGGTTTTGACCCATAGTTTGAGAAATCCTGGCTTAGAAAATATATAATTGTATGCTATGTTCTACCACTACTGAAAAGACAACAGTGTTTTAACAAAACGAGGATCTCAGTATCAGTTCTGAATTGCCTTGATTGATAGCATCACGCAATTTATCTCAATGACTTGAAAATAACAAATATATAGACCCCTTTTTCAGGCCTTGGGTCCCTGAAAATGCAGAAATCTTATATGTAAACTTTATCCGGGAAAAATGTAACATTCTTTCTGTAACAAGTTTCTGCTTTCATTTGTTTTGCTTTAAGGATATAGTAAAGGGATATGTTAGAATATTTATCTATCACTGACTCCGTGTAGTTTAAGAGCTGCAAAGTGTTTTGCAGCCATTTGCACATTTGTGCCATTGTCACCTATGAAATAATATTTCAAGTGACCCTGTAGAGCAGTAAAGGACACCTTCTGGCTGTCCCATGGCAAGAGCAACAATCCTAGCTTTATAAACCTCCACTATTTCTGGAGGTGTTTAATTAACTTTCATTTCTTTTAACATCAAAGTTGGTGTGCTGGGAGCCCCCAGGAGTTGGGCTGGGAGTCAGAAAAACTCACGGAGACTATGAGATTTTTGCTCCTGGCCTCAGTATTCTCATCTGTAAAATGAGGAGACTGGAACATCTCTAAGACTCTGCCCATCTCCAACGTCTTCTACTCCTAGGAAACTATGGATATGGGCTTGACTGCCTGTCATGTTTATTAAATTAGCTATTCAGTGCTTCTTTTCCCTTTTAAATGCAATGTACTGACAATGCATTCTATATTCAGCAAGCAGTACATGAGTGTTCCAAAATGTAATATATTAAATTGACAACCTATTCTTCTCTTGGAGTAACATCTCTGTGCCCTCCAGTACATAATTAGCTTTAATCTATGATAATTGCCTGCTGTTAATAAGACTGAGTATGTCTACTGAATTCTCTTTTTGGCATCCATGGCCTATAATTATACCTAATGTGCAACTAATGATACCTAGTTGTAAGCTTCAAACCCAATAGTTTCCTCATAATTATTCATTCCCTAACAGATCACAAAACTATCAGTCTTGCACTAGTTTTCTCCGTGACCCTGGTCAGATCACTTAACCTTTGTCTGTTTCCTCTTCTGGAAATTGAATAGGTTTGACTGAAACAGGGGTTTTCAAAATTGTTCAGACTAACAGGGCTGGGAGTTCTCTGGGATTCCTTCCTTGATCTCTAAAATTTTGCAGTTTTTATATGTACCAACTAAACTCAAAAAGGGAAATCAATATATGTATATAGTGTGCAACAGTTTAAAAATCTTCATATACCCAGAGACAAAAAGCGAGTTTTATTATCTTACAGACACTGCCTAAAGAAATACCAAATTTTATGTCCACAACTTTGCTGGGAGCATCAAACTATCTAAGAAACAATAAACCTCATAAAATTTCCACCAACTACCAGAAAATGCTCTATGAAATGAAGTAAAGGTAATGCTGCTACTACATCTAATAAAGTGTTCTAGGTGTTTTTAGGAATTAACTATTATTAACAAATTGTCATCAGTTCAAGAGACAAAGGTGTTAACATCAATATCATAAAGGAAAAAACAACAAATTAGCACATAGACCAGCTATGTTCTCACAATCGATCTCTTCAACTGCTTCACTTGAGGAGGAAAGAAGTAAAGACACCAGCATATTATTTTCTTCAGCTACCTCTCTTTCTTGCTAGGAACAAATAGATATTTATTTCCAGGAATATATCAAAATCATGATGGTTTTTCAAGATTCAGTTTGCCCACAGAATGACTACAAATTATTTACATTTGTATTGTGTTTTAAGAGGAAAAACAAAACAAAACAAAACAAAACAAAACAAATTAACATCTTTCTCTTACCCGGCCATGTTTTTGACAGCTTTGGGGCCTACATTAATAAGTTCATCAAGACTTGCTTTACTGCTAAAACAAAATAAAATAAAAGGTCAAATTCAGCTGGAAACCAGCAAATTTTATGACTGACATTTTTTCTTTTGACACATGTAAATCATACAATGGGATCCTAGATAAAAGTAACAAGTTTACTGAGTTTCTACTTCCCAAAGTTTTTAAAATCCTCAAAACAACCCACTGAGGTAGATATCACCATCTTCCCTTTACAAATAAAGAAACCGAGCTTCCTGGAAGGTAGGGCATTCTTTGGGGGCAGGTAGGAAGAAGTGATTAAGAATGAACCAGGTTTGAAACCATAGCAACTGGACCCCAAACCTCACGCTCCTTCCCACTATCATCCTTTCTCTCTGTCCACAGTAACTGCTTACATCTCCACCATGCTCTTCACCAACATCATTGCAGTAATCCTGAGAGGGAGCTTGGACTTATTCTGGTATGCATTTCTTGACTTTTGACCCCATATACGATGAGTCATAACTCCCCAAGAAGACAGAAATATATTCAATGTCATCCAAAAATATTCTAGTATAAGAATAAGAATAGTATAGGAATGTTATGCCACCAACTTTCTCGAGTCATTTAAAGATCAATCTTTGGGTTTGTGAAAGAGTAGAAAGCCAATATTCTTTGTTTTATCCGGCTTTATGAATTTACAATTAATTTACTATGAATTTACAGTAATGATCTAGTTATGCTATTATTGTGTCAAAACAAATTTCTCAAATGGTAATTATAAAGAATTTGCTTCAATACTATAATAAAGTAAATTGAGACAATGAAAAAAGAAGAGCCTATCCAACACCACTACATATCAATAAATCAATTTGTTCTCATTTTTTTTCATGTCCTCTTTCAGAATGCCTTTAGCCAAATGATTAATCTTATTTTTTGGCAGAAATTGGAGACTTGCTCAAAAGTCTCAATATTCTTGGTAAAACCTACCTTGTGTATGCTGAGGGAATGAGTTTGGATCCTAAAAAAATGTTGCAATTTGCAATAGGTGGTAAAATCAACTAAAATCAATAATAACGTGTACTTTTTTTCAACTTGAATATTAAATTAAATAATTGTTGCCAATTTAAAACTTCATCATTACTTGAATTCTTTTTAGCCCTATGTAAAAGCAGGTGGCTATGAATTCATTTCTTACACAATTATGTACATATGAGAATTTAATTTAGTTTTATTCTTGTTTCTTTCAAGACAACCCCAAATTTAAATTACTCTTGAGCTTTTGACTTTCCACATTATATTTTGTAGCAGAATTAGCATTTAGGATATTTTGGGAGGTTGTAACAAACAAAAGAAAAATATAAACATATAAGATTTATCATTTCCATGTGTTCCCCATTTCCATCCCCTCCAAAAACAACAAAAACAAAAGCAAGCAAGCAAAACAGCATAACCTAGGACTTTTAAAAAACAGAGTTACTTCCTGATTTAAGGTATGCAGGTAATATATATAACGTGAATCTGTAACATTGAGGCTACTCTAAGATATTAATTCAATCACTTCAGAATTGCACTTCATGTAGTGCTAAATCAGAACAAGCAAGACTTCAGATTACATAAATTGCTTTTATTCTAAACACTCAAATGAATAATCATAGCTCTAAAGACACATTATTATAACAATGGGCTTTCATACCAACATTAACACCAAAAGCCTAAACAAGAAGGTTAATGTGGTATACCTTATTATTGTACAATATGCTATATACCCTGAAGAGAAAAAAAGGCCAGAAATGTTTGTATCATTTAATTAATCTTTCCAATTAACTCATAAACTAATTTAATCACACACAGGCCCTTTCATGTAAATGATTGCAACGTATTATGTGGAACTATTATACTGAAATAGAATTATGTTGAAATCCCAAGCACAATCACATACTGATAAGAGACATTATAAGAAATTCTCTATCCTCCATTAAAGCTCACGGCCTGGGAGCCCTGAGCAAGGACCTGAACACCAGGTTTCTAACACAGCTGTTGATTTTTGGTCCCATCACTGGCTGTCTCCATGGTGGGACAATGAGTTTTATTACATTTTTTTAAACAGAAAAACACAGAGGTATAGAAGAGTTCCATGAACCTCACCTTTGGTTAGTTCTGTTTGTTTCAGGAGCCACTTTGATGAGACTGTCAAGACTGTGGCCCCTTTAAACATGGAAGAAGTGATCAGATCAGTGGTTGATTTATATCATGTGGTTGCAAATATTTGTTAAAACTGAGAACCATTTTATATTGTAAAAATATTTTATTGTAAAATATTTATAAATATAGAGTTCATCTCAAAGGATTGGAATTTTCAGTCCTATGAATATACATATTTGGACATAACTACAGCTGCATAGAAGTAATAAAAAATAATCAATGGTTTTAGGAAATTCATGATATGCCAGGCATTGTTCAAGTGATTCACAGGATTTATATAATTTAATCAATCATCCAATATAGGAAGTATTATCCCATGTTCACAAAGGGAAAAACTGAGACACAGACCAGAAAAATTAAGTGAAAGTGAAGTAATCTAACTCAAGAGTTAGATTCCATGATACCAACTTTCCATGATACCATGATTCCATGATACCAACCATTGTACTGGAACTTAGTAATTGAATTAGCATTGGAGTGACAATACAGCACCTGGTCCAATTTCCTTATTGTGAGGACAAGAAAACTGAAGCCCAAATAGAAGTGACCAACTACATTTCACACTGTTAGTGAGGGCAGAGCCAGACCTAGATCCAAATCTATAGTCTCCCATTTAGTTCTCTTTCACCTCTTCTATGCCATCCTCTGCTTAAGAAAAATATACAAATTGGGATGCCTGGGTAGCTAAGTCAGTTAAGCATCCAACTCTTGATTTCGGCTCAGTTCATGATCTCACAGTGGGTCGTGAGATTGAGCCCCACATCAGGCTCTGCGCTGGCAGCTTGGAGCCTGCTTGGAATGCTCTCTTTCCCTCTCTCTCTGCCCCTCCCCCACTCATGTGTGCACACACACATGATCTCTCTCTCAAAATAAAGAAACTTTGAAAAAGAGAAAAGAAAAATAAACAAAACAATAAAGTGTCTTGTCCATTCTTGGAAATCAACTGTGCATCTAACTAATCACAGTTACCTCCATTATATTAAAACTTAGTTAACCATTTTTTTTAATATATGAAATTTATTGTCAAATTGGTTTCCATACAACACCCAGTGCTCATCCCAAAAGATGCCCTCTTCAATGCCCATCACCTACACTTCCCTCCCTCCCACCCCCCCCCCCATCAACCCTCAGTTTGTTTTCAGTTTTTAAGAGTCTCTCATGCTTTGGCTCTCTCCCACTCTAACCTCATTTTTTTTTCCTTCCCCTCCCCCATGGGTTTCTGTTAAGTTTCTCAGGATCCGCATAAGAGTGAAAACATATGCTATCTGTTTGTCTCTGTATGGCTTATTTCACTTAGCATCACACCCTCCAGTTCCATCCACGTTGCTACAAAGGGCCATATTTCATTCTTTCTCATTGCCACGTAGTACTCCATTGTGTATATAAACCACAATTTCTTTATCCATTCATCAGTTGATGGACATTTAGGCTCTTTCCAGAATTTGGCTATTGTTGAGAGTGATAAACATTGGGGTACAAGTGCCCCTATGCATCAGTACTCCTGTATCCCTTGGGTAAATTCCTAGCAGTGCTATTGATGGGTCATAGGGTAGATCTATTTTTAATTTTTTGAGGAAGCTCCACACTGTTTCCAGAGTGGCTGACCAGTTTGCATTCCCACCAACAGTGCAAGAGGGTTCCCATTTCTCCACATCCTCTCCAGCATCTATAGTCTCCTGATCTGCTCATTTTGGCCACTCTGACTGGCGTGAGGTGATATCTGAGTGTCGTTTTGATTTATATTTCCCTGATGAGGAGCAACGTTGAGCATCTTTTCATGTACCGGTTGGCCATCTGGATGTCTTCTTTAGAGAAGTGTCTATTCATGTTTTCTGCCCATTTCTTCACTGGATTATTTGTTTTTCGGGTGTGGAGTTTGGTGAGCTCTTTATAGATTTTGGATACTAGCCCTTTGTCCAATATGTCATTTGCAAATATCTTTTCCCATTCCGTTGGTTGCCTTTTAGTTTTGTTGATTGCTTCCTTTGCTGCGCAGAAGCTTTTTATCTTCATGAGGTCCCAATAGTTCATTTTTGCTTTTAATTCCCTTGCCTTTGGAGATGTGTCAAGTAAGAAATTGCCGCGGCTGAGGTCAGAGAGGTCTTTTCCTGCTTTCTCCTCTAGGGTTTTGATGGTTTCCTGTCTCACATTCAGGTCCTTTATCCATTTTGAGTTTATTTTTGTGAATGGTGTAAGAAAGTGGTCTAGTTTCAACCTTCTGCATATTGCTGTCCAGTTCTCCCAGCACCATTTGTTAAAGAGACTTTTTTCCATTGGATATTCTTTCCTGCTTTGTCAAAGATTAGTTGGCCGTACTTTTGTGGGTCTAGTTCTGGGGTTTCTATTCTATTCCATTGGTCTATGTGTCTGTTTTTGTGCCAATAGCATGCTGTCTTGATGATTACAGCTTTGTAGTAGAGGCTAAAGTCTGGGATTGTGATGCCTCCTGCTTTGGTCTTCTTCAAAATTACTTTGGCTATTTGGGGCCTTTTGTGGTTCCATATGAATTTTAGGATTGCTTGTTCTATCTTCAAGAAGAATGCTGGTGCAATTTTGATAGGGATTGCATTGAATGTGTAGACAGCTTTGGGTAGTATTGACATTTTAACAATATTTATTCTTCTAACCCATGAGCACGAAATGTTTTTCCATTTCTTTGTATCTTCTTCAGTTTCCTTCATAAGCTTTCTATAGTTTTCAGCATACAGATCTTTTACATCTTTGGTTAGATTTATTTCTAGGTATTTTATGCTTCTTGGTGCAATTGTGAATGGGATCAGTTTCTTTATTTGTCTTTCTGTTGCTTCATTATTAGTATCTAAGAATGCAGCTGATTTCTGTACATTGATTTTGTATCCTGCGACTTTGCTGAATTCATGTATCAGTTCTAGCAGACTTTTGGTGGAGTCTGTCAGGTTTTCCATGTATAATACGATGTTATCTGCAAAAAGTGAAAGCTTGACTTCATCTTTGCCAATTTTGATGTCTTTGATTTCCTTTTGTTGTCTGATTGCTGATGTTAGCACTTCCAACACTATGTTAAACAACAGCGGTGAGAGTGGATATCCCCGTCGTGTTCCTGATCTCAGGGGGAAAGCTCTCAGTTTTTCCACATTGAGGATGATATTAGCTGTGGGCTTTTCATAAATGGCTTTTATGATGTTTAAGTATGTTCCTTCTATCCCAACTTTCTCGAGGGTTTTTATTAAGAAAGGATGCTGAATTTTGTCAAATGCTTTTTCTGCATCGATTGACAGGATCATATGGTTCTTTTCTTTTCTTTTATTAATGTGATGTATCACGTTGATTGATTTGCGAATGTTGAACCAGCCCTGCAGCCCAGGAATGAATCCCACTTGATCATGGTGAATAATTCTTTTTATATGCTGTTGAATTCGATTTGCTAGTATATTGTTGAGAATTTTTGCATCCATATTCATCAGGGATATTGGCCTATAGTTCTCTTTTTTTAGTGGGTCTCTGTCTGGTTTAGGAATCAAAGTAATACTGGCTTCATAGAATGAGTCTGGAAGTTTTCCTTCCCTTTCTATTTCTTGGAATAGCTTGAGAAGGATAGGTATTATCTCAGCTTTAAATGTCCGGTAGAATTCCCCAGGGAAGCCATCTGGTCCTGGACTCTTATTTGTTGGGAGATTTTTGATAACTGGTTCAATTTCTTTGCTGGTTATGGGTCTGTTCAAGCTTTCTATTTCCTCCTGTTTAAGTTTTGGAAGTGTGTGGGTGTTTGGGAATTTGTCCATTTCTTCCAGGTTGTCCAGTTTGTTGGCATATAATTTTTCATAGTATTCCCTGATCATTGCTTGTATTTCTGGGGGATTGCTTGTAATAATTCCATTTTCATTCATGATTTTATCTATTTGGATCATCTCCCTTTTCTTTTTGAGAAGCCTGGCTAGAGGTTTATCCATTTTGTTTATTTTTTCAAAAAACCAACTCTTGGTTTCATTGCTCTGCTCTACAGTTTTTTTTTTAGATTCTATATTGTTTATTTCTGCTCTGATCTTTATTATTTCTCTTCTTCTGCTGGGTTTAGGCTGCCTTTGCTGCTCTGCTTCTATTTCCTTTAGGTGTGCTGTTAGATTTTGTATTTGGGATTTTTCTTGTTTCTGGCGATAGGCCTGGACTGCAATGTATTTTCCTCTCAGGACTGACTTTGCTGCATCCCAAAGCGTTTGGATTGTTGTATTTTCGTTTTCATTTGTTTCCATATATTTTTAAATTTCTTCTCTAATTGCCTGGTTGACCCACTCATTCTTTAGTAGGGTGTTTTTTAACCTCCATGCTTTTGGAGGTTTTCCAGACTTTTTCCTGTGGTTGATTTCAAGCTTCATAGCATTGTGGTCCAAAAGTATGCATGGTATGATCCCAATTCTTGTATACTTATGAAGGGCTGTTTTGTGACCCAGTATGTGATCTATCTTGGAGAATGTTCCATGTGCACTCGAGAAGAAAGTATATTCTGTTGCTTTGGGATGCAGAGTTCTAAATATATCTGTCAAGGCCATCTGATCCAATGTATCATTCAGGGCCCTTGTTTCTTTATTGACCATGTGTCTAGATGATCTTTCCATTGTTGTAAGTGGGGTATTAAAGTTCCCTGAAATTACCACATTCTTGTCAATAAGGTTGCTTACGTTTGTGAGTAATTGTTTTATATATTTGGGGACTCCCGTATTCGGCACATAGACATTTATTTAGTTCTTCTTGATGGATAGACCCTGTAATTATTATATAATGCCCTTCTTTATCTCTTGTTACAGCCTTTAATTTAAAGTCTAGTTTGTCTGATATAAGTATGGCTACTCCAGCTCTCTTTTGACTTCCAGTAGCATGATAAATAGTTCTCCATCCCCTCATTTTCAATCTGAAGGTGTCCTCAGGTCTAAAATGAGTCTCTTGTAGACAGCAAATAGATGGATCTTGTTTTTTTTATCCATTCTGATACCTTATGTCTTTTGGTTGGTGCATTTAGTCCATTTACATTCAGTGTTATTATAGAAAGATATGGGTTCAGAGTCATTGTGATGTCTGTAGGTTTCGTGCTTGTAGCGATTTCCCTGGTACTTTGCCTCACAGAATCCCCCTTAGGATCTCTTGTAGGGCTGGTTTAGTGGTGATGAATTCCTTCAGTTTTTGTTTGTTTGGGAAGACCTTTATCTCTCCTTCTATTCTAAAATCCTTTGCTGGATAAAGGATTCTCAGCTGCATATTTTTTTCTGTTCAACACATTGAAGATTTTCTGCCATTCCTTCAGTAGAGAGATCCGTCACGAGTCTTATCGGTCTCCCTTTATATGTTAGAGCACGTTTATCCCTAGCTGCTTTCAGAATTTTCTCTTTATCCTTGTATTTTGCCAGTTTCACTACGGTATGTCGTGCAGAAGATCGATTCAAGTTACATCTGAAGGGAGTTCTCTGTGCCTCTTGGATTTCAATGCCTTTTTCCTTCCCCAGATCAGGGAAGTTCTCAGCTATTATTTCTTCAAGTACACCTTCAGCACCTTTCCCTCTCTCTTCCTCCTCTGGAATACCAATTTTGCGTAGATTATCTCTCTTTAGTGCATCACTTAATTCTCTAATTTTCCCCTCATACTCCTCGATTTTTTATCTTTTTCTCAGCTTCTTCTTTTTCCATAATTTTATCTTCTAGTTCACCTATTCTCTAGTTAACCATTTTAGACATGAGGTCAGGGAGGTCACATTCTTAAACTATCATTGACCTCAGTGTCAGTCTCTTAAAATATTAATTTAATTATCTTTTCAAGCATTGATATGTGTGAAACAAAAAAAAAGAAGCATATTAAAACTTACCCTTGCACACTTTTTCCTGTTCTTGGAACCACTTTGATGAGGTTATCAAGATCTTTGGAACTTAAACAAAAAAAATGATAAGTAAAAATGGAATTAAATCAACTAAGTATTTATTTAAAAGATATATATGCTCAAGATGAATTTTTCTATTAAGTTTTAAGAGAAATCAATACCAGTCTATGCCCTTAATTTAAAAAAGTACAATTTTGACTTCCATATAGATCATCAATATACTGGCTCAGATTCTTATTTACCCTCGAAATAAAACCATAATATCAGGGCAATATTGAGTTTTTAAAAAAAATCAATCAGGAACAATATAATGATTTGCAAAAACTTTCACACACCTCCCAAGTATTTAATCCAACACTGTAGCTGTTACTTAACTATATTTTGGTAATAATTTCCATTTTTGGTGTTTTCTTGCTTTAAAGGGATTTTATATCCATTATGTCATTTGATCCTTCAACAATCAAGTGACAAAGGTAGAATAGACATGACCCTCATTTTATGACTAAAGAAGCCTCAGCTCAGAGTGTTCAAGGGACTTGCTCAAAGGCACCCAGCTGGGAAGTAATGGATTTCAGACTTGCTGATTCCAGTGCAAAGATTTTTCCACATAGCTTTTCTGATGAGGGCCACAAATTGATGCAGTCAGGGAAGGAAGAAAGATAAGACATAATCTTCACCCTGCATTACTTCTGTTTACTTCAGGGGTCACATTGATGAGATTGTCAAGGCTCTGGCCCCTTTAAAACATTGAAGAAATGGTGAGGTTAGTGATAGATTAACACCAAATGATGAAAACTATTTATTAAAACTCAGAAACTTTATTAACATTTACTGAGATCATGCCAAAGAATGGAATAATGTTAAAGTTGACTATGTAGGGATTTATACATCTCTGAGATTCAGTGAGACAATATTTTAATCTTGGCGACTTTAGGCCAGTCACAAATACTGCACTGGAACTCTGTCTCTATTGTGATTCGTTTAATGTCATGCTCCTAACCTTTGCCAGTGCGCTAAACATTTTCTAACAGTCTATATATGCATCTCATGGAACATTCCAGAAGGCACATCCTTTTAATATCAACTTCCAATATGCTGTGGGAATTTAAAATTAACCTTGAAGAATCCATATTTTGAAAAATTGACATTTATTAGTAGGTTTTCTATTCACAAGACTGGATGAAGATTAATATACCAGTTTGTTAAAGTCCGTGATATAGAACCTGGTATCTATCTGGCATTTATAACTATGTGTTAAAACTACAAATTTTGAGTAGTTGCATTGGCAACAAACAATAGGAAGATTAAAATCTATAGAGTTCTGAAATGTAAGATATATTTACTATAATAAAAAACCCCATGTAGTCATTAAAAACGTGTCAGTATTTTGTTGTTATCTTTTAATATTCTGTTTCTAATCTTAATGGAATTTTGCTTTTCTTATTGTTTCTGTTTTCCACATACGCAGCACAAGCCAATAGCCCTGTGACCTACAGAGGATGCCACATGGGTAAAGGACATCCGCAGAAGGTGCTTTTTAAAAATGTTTATTTATTTATTTCAAGAGAGAGAGAGAGAGAAAGAGGGAATATGCACAGGAAGGGTAGACAGAGGGAGAGAACCCCAAGCAGGGTCCATGCTGTCAGCGCAGAGCCCGGTGTGGGGCTCAATCCTACGAACTGTGAGATCATGACTTGAGTCAAAATCAAGAGTCGGGAGTTTAACCAACTGAGCCACCCAGGCTCCTCTAAAGAATGTACTTTTATACCCTGTTTCTCCATGCTCTGTGGCCCTACTAAGATTGTATCACAAAGTCTCTGAGGTTGCATCTATACAACATCACAGATACAGGTATTTTGAAGCAACTAGATGTTGACTTAAGATTTTATTTTTATCCAGATATCTGAGAATGTATATACCCAGGCTAAAAGCAGCAACAACAAAAAAAAAAATGTGTGGACTTTTTTTCATGCAAAATGAAACAACCTGAAAGAACCAACTATTCTACCCCAGAACACCCCCTTGTTGATGTGGTTTTTTTTTGTTTTTTTTTTTTTACCTCTTGTTGATTTTTGCCTAAATGAAGTATGTGAGATTTAAATTCCAGAGTCAGAGAAAAAATATTCCAGGATTCTATTTTCACATTTGAGTACTCAAAAAAATAATACAACAGTAAGCATTACAACCACTCCCTTGTAATACTTATGTTGATTTTGGAGTTAGCTTTGATTATATTGCCAAGAACTTGATCTCTTTAAACATATTAAATAAAACATATATCAATGAGGGTTTATTTAAATCTCAAAGTAAATAAAATCAATAAAGAAGAGTGTTCTAATTAATGCAGTAATTTAAAATAATATTTTGAGCTAAACTGTGTAAATCAATGCCCCATAGTGTACGCATCCTCAGTATTTATTCATTCCCTCAATCCACAAATAGTTATGGACACGTGTGAATAATACAGACATAGGCTTAGCCCTCATGAAGCTTCCATTCTAACTCAGGAAGAGGCAGGCAATATACAATCAAACATATAAATGAATGTCACAATTCTAAATAACAATACATGCTCTGAAGAAAATTAGAGAGTGCCTGGTGCCTGTGTTCTGGCACAGAACACAACTGGGGTTGGAGGAGGGGGTGGTGACAATTACATTTGGTGGTCAGAAATGACTTCTTTGAGAAAGTGGCAATATGAGGGTAGAGCAGTCCCAAAATGGGAATAGCATATGCAGAAGTCTTAAAGCAGGAATGAGCCAGGAATACAAAAAAGATCAGTTTGGCTGGACTTTATTGAACAAGTGAAAGACAATTGCTAAGGGTTAGAATTGTATTCTACCTGAAATGGACAAATATTGTACTTTTTTAAATAAGAGAGGGAGCTTTACTTTTAACAGATATACAGTGGTGCCTGGGTGGTTCAGTCAGTTAAGTGTCCAACTTCGGCTCAGGTCATGATCTCGTGGTTAATGAGTTCGAACCCCGTGTCTGGCTCTGCGCTGACAGCTCAGAGCCTAGAGCCTGCCTTGGGATTCTCTGTCTCCCTCTCTCTGTCCCTCCCCTGCTTGAGCACTCTCTCTCTCTCTCTCTCTCTCTCTCTCTCTCTCAAAAACAAATAAACAAAAAAAAGTTAGGGGCGCCTTGGTGGCTCAGTCAGTTGAGCGTCCGACTTCAGTTCAGGTCATGATCTCACGGTTCGTGAGTTTGAGCCCTGCATCAGGCTTTGTGCTGACAGCTCGGAGCCTGGAGCCTGTTTCAGATTCTGTGTCTCCCTCTCTCTCTGCCCCTCCCCCACTCATACTCTGTCTCTGTCTCTCAAAAATAAATAAACATTAAAAGATTTTTTTTACGTTAAAAAAATAAAAGATCTACAGAACTTAATTATGCGTAGTAAAAGAAAAAGACAACTACTGTCCCTAAAAGCTCTCAGCAAGCACAAACACACACTGTGCATACTCCCAAGCATTGGACATGGGTGCACACACATACACATCCATGTACATATGTACTCATATACATACAAAAGCATAGATATACACGTATCCATGTATACACAGCATGCATGCATTGTTATGCAATCACACACAGGTGCGTTTGCAAAAACATGCACATACTCATATGCATGTGGACCGGTGTACATACAAAGGTGCAATTGTACATATATGCACATTCATGCAAACACAAGCACACACACATAAAACATTTATTTGCCTGTAGATACATGTAGGCATGCACATAGTCGCACATCAACATATGAAAAACAAGAGGTGACTATTTGAAATACTCTTTTAAATAAAAATTAGCATGGAAGTCATGGATTTTTCTTGGAAAATCAAAGTAAATTAAATATTTGAACAGTATCTGAATCATTAAGAAAACATAATTCACCTGAATCTTTATCATTGCTCACAATTTCTTGCAGCTACTATGGGCCAGGCAGGATAATGTTATGATCCCTATTTTGTGGATGAGTAAACTGAAGCATGAGAACTAGCAAATGACCAAGCCAGAATTTGAACCCAGGTCTTTAGGTTTCCCTGCTCACATTCACTACCTTGAGTTACCTCCATGAACCCCCATGTAGCCATAGAAATCAATGCTTTCTTCTCAGTCTACTGGGTGCAAATACAAGTCTCGAACTCCCTGGGTTGCTGGACCATGTCATGTTGCTGAGAATAGCACACCAGCTTTTCAACTAGCTGAGTCCTTGCACTGCTAACTGGGCCTGTGGACATCAGTGACACATTTTTGAATCAACTAATAACATCATGTGCTGAGTTAACTGAATGGAAAGAAGTTCAAAGGAAACCACATGGAATTATTTGGTGCACTGGTTTCAGCAGCGTACCAACAAGCTCAGTTTCAAATATATTCCATCTGCTTTTTAAAAAATAAAAAGCAGGAGAATATAAGCTTTCCAGATTTACTTGAAAGTTAATGGATAGGAGAACTCTTTTTTAAGTTTATTTATTTATATTTAGAGAGAGTGTGTGAGAGGTGGAGGGACAGAGAGAAGGAGAGAGAGCCTGACTCAGAGCTCAAACTCATGGAACTGTGAGATCATGACCTGAGCTGAAATAACCCAGACAGCCTTAGGAGAACAAAGTACACTTTGTTAAGCTCTTCATTTTTATACACTATACTACATAGATATACATGCTACACACAAAAACACTATATATGTGCACACATTGTTAGCACATAAACACATCTACCTATATCCACACATACCACATACATATATTTACATGTAGTTATACTATATACACACACACATTTTGATGGTTAATTTCATATGTTAAGTTGGCTGGGCCACAGAAAGCCTACATATTGGGTCAAACATTATTCTGGGTATGTCTGTGAGGGTGTTCGGGGATGAGATAAACATTTGAATCTGTAGACTGAGGAAAGCAAATGGTCCTCCCTAACATAGGGGCCATGACCCAATCAGTTGAGGATTAGAATGGAACAGAAAGACTGAGTTAGAATGGAGTTTTTCTGCCTGACTGACTGACCTAAGACATCTCTTGACATTGGAAGCTAAACCATCAGCTCTCCTGATTCTTAGGCATTTGGGTTTGGACTGGAACTATAAATCACTGGCTCTTCTAGGTATCCAGATTGCCAACTACAGAGCTTGGGACTTTTCAGCTTCCATAAGAGCATGAGCCAATTCCTTATCCTATTGCTTCTGTTTCTCTGGAGAACCCCCTTGAGTACACATAAATACTCTTATACCCACACAATTATACATACACACTACTTATATACACACAAATACATTTATACACACACATGCAGTACTTACACATACACACACATACACACTTAAACACACACCACATACACACACACAGAAAGGAATCATTTAACTCAATAAAGTCAAATTCCCATTTAATTTTGCAAAATCTGCCAGATAGTAAACTTTACCCATAAATTAAATGCAAAAGATCACTTCTGACTATCACTTGTATAAAACTGCTTAATATGATTTGTTTGGGGAAAAAGAGAGCTTGGTTTGAATTTCAATGCAGTCTCCTGACAAGCAGTCAGGATTCCGATGTGCTTATAAATGCCAAAGGAAGGGGAGGAAGTTTTACATGTCTTACCTCTTGATATTTTTATTTGTTTCAGGATTTGCTTTAATAAATCCATTGAAGTCTTGTTTTCTTTGAACAAAGAAATGAATTTTAATGCATGTTATTAAGTAAAACACTAGTCAAGTGAACAATGATTGGAGAAGTCATATAAGTCAGATAAAGTCCTAGACTGGATCAAGACAGGATATAGATTTCTGCTCAACAAATCAGATATAATTGCTTATTCTGGTTTTAAATAATGAGAACAATATCAATAATAATATTTTAAAAGTTATAAGGAGAAGAATATATGTCTTCCTATAAACTGAACCATTTCCCCAATGCAAGCCTTTTAAAATATAATTAGGTTATGATGAGTTACAAAGAGCAAAAAAAAAAAAAAAAAAAAAAAAAAAACAATACGTCACATGGTAGGAAAATGAATGAATCATTTCTCAGGGGTACACATGTGACCCTCATGGAAGAGCATTGACATTGAATGATATCAAAAGGGGATGACTTGAACCCAAAAGGATGACAGTGCACAGGGATGGCAGAGGATGGCAGAGGTGACAGGACTCAGTGCTGCTGCCATGTTGACAGAGCCCTGAAGAGGGGAAACCGTGGTGGAATTTCCAGTGGATACACCTGCCAGTCCCTCCCCTGGGTTGCCTTCAGAGACCATATCATCCTTAGAGAAGTTGATTTACAAGGGTTTTAGTCAAGCCTCCACTTTGGCTTTGCTATTTTGGAGATCTACCTTGAAAACGTTGTTAAGACTATGCTTCATTTGGATACAAAGAAACAATTCAGTAATGCATCCATAAACCAAATCAAAGCCCTAAAATCTGGGATAAAGGGCAACTTAGTATCAAAAATTAGGACGGTTCTTCAAAAATTAAGTAATTTTATTAGGAACAAGAAGGGAAGGTCATGGGGCCCACTGCTACTGTCTCACTCCATGCTAATAAAATATGGTTATGAAGCTAAAATGCAAAATCATTTTATCATAAGATTGTCACTTACAGAAATCAAACTTAAAGACACTACTAATTCTTACCCAGTGGCATTTTCCCTTCCTTTGGGATTCACTTTGATAACATTATCCAGGTCTTCACCTCTTTAAAAAAAACATTTAGATCAGTTTCCAAGAATTCCCACAGTATTGTATATAACTAAGTATTCCATGTTATTGGATGATTAATTGAAAACTTTTGGAGAAAATTATTATACAAGTATTAAATTCATTTTATTATGAAAATTGCCTATCAATAATATAGTTAAGTTAATCTCTGGGATTTTATATTGACCAAATGTAAATTTAGATAGAATCCATTGCAGACCTTCCAAAGTGAAAATCAGGGTGGTAGGGATCAGACACAGAAGACAGAGAGAAAACTCAAAGATGTGACCCCTTCAGTGTCACTGAGAAGATCACACAGTGAAATTTGGGGGGAATCAACCAAGATTCAGAAATCAAAACAGGTCTCATCCTCTCCTAGTCTTATCTGTCCTGGCATTCACTTTGATAATCATTTGGAGATCTTGGCTTCTCTGGGGAGAAGAAAAACACATGAAAATTTTGTGTCACTTAGGTTATGTTCAATTTTCTCTGATATCTGTATAAATGAGTGTCCCGGAAAGCGTATCAGATATTTCCAGGCCAAATGACCTAAAAAACTTGGATGTAATTATCCTTAGCTGATCTTTATTAACTCCCACAGCAGCACTTAGTTTAAATCAGTTTAGAAAAGCTTCCTAGCATACCTCTCACTTTGCAATTTTGTCCTTTATATTTCTTAATTTAAATACAAAACTTGGCTCATGTTTCGTTTAAGAAAGTATAGAATAAGAGATTATGTAGCACATTTCCTGTACTTAGTTCAGTATAACTCAAACATGTGGTCCTATGGAAACAGCATTCGTCATATTCCTTTGCTTACTCTCTGATTGGCTTAAAGTACAACACTTCATCTGTGACAGAGGAAAGCATAACACTCCCACTTCAAATGACCTATGAAAAGCTAACTTGAAAAAAGAGAGCCCCAGCAAAGTAGGAGCTGCACTTACCCTTTCTCATTTTTTTCAGTCCTCTGATTAACTTTAATAAGACTTCCAAGGCCTTGGTTTCTTCATAACATTGGATCAGGGAGGAAGGCAGAGCAAGAGAGAGGAGAGAGAGGAATTCAGTCTCTTATGGCAACAGAAGATTTCTCACAATAGGAGTAAGATGTTATCAGTACCTAAAGCCTCAGAAGTCTTTAGAACTGTTTAATGCAAGTGGCTCTTCTCATGCAAAATGCTGAAGAGATATGGTAACTTTTCTAATAGTAAGGTCCCAGTCATTACTCAGTTATGATTAAATCATTCTAACAGGGAATAATTTTTAATAAAATAATAAACATTCCTGCCATTTAGAACTGAGTTGTTGTGCTGATCATTTATGCAATGTTACAATTTTCAGGTTACTTTTATTACTATATATCATAGCCCTAGCACCCAGTTTCGGTATAAGGAAGAGATCTGGATTCAAAGTCTAGTTCTGATTTTAACAAGATTGCAACCCTGTTATTTCACTTTTCTGCACCAAGTTCCCTCACTATAAGTAAAGGAATTAGACTATGCTATCTGCAGGTCTTTTTTTTTAACTCTAATATATTATTCTTCATATTCTCAAAAGACCTAATGGTCAAAGAGCCTGACCTGTGGGTTGAAGCCAAGTGATTGCAAGCTCTTTATTTTTTTTAACTTCTTTTGAAAGCTCTTTATTTTTTATTTTTAAAGTAAACTAAATGTTTTTAATTGAAATAGAGTTGACACACAATGTTTACAATAGTTGCAGGTGTACAACATAGTGATTTGACAACTCTATACATGATACAATGCTCACCACAAGTGCAGCTACCATCCGTCACTATACAATATGCTATTACAATACCATTGACCATATTCCCTACACCATACCTTTTATCCTCACGACTTACTCATTCCATAACTGGAAGCCTGTATCTCCCACTCTCCTTCACCTATTTTGCCCATCCCCCCACTACGCTCCCCTCTGGCAACCATCAGTTCAAGTATTTATGTCTTTATGTATTCTCTGTATTTATGTGCCTATTTCTGCTTTTTCTTTGTTTTTTAGGTTTCACATATAAGTAAAATAATATGGTATTTATCTTTCTCTGTCTGACTTATTTTACTTAGCATAACTCCCTCTAGGTCCATCCACGTTGTCTCAAATGGCAAGATCTCATTTGTTTTTATGGCTAAGTAATATTCCAGTGTGTGTGTGTGTGTGTGTGTGTGTGTGTGTACACTACATTTTCTTTACCATTAAGTCATTTTAAAAGCAAAAGTTCCCTTCAGGTCTCAGTTTGTGCTTTCTTTTTCCTTTGAGGGAGGACTGGTGGGAAGCTAACTTTAATATATTTGTTGATATATTGCTTTCTTTAAACATGAAAATCATTCAAATCAGGGGTGGAAATGAGACAGTCAACATTTTAAATCTAAACCCTTTGGGAGCCCTGGGTGGCTCAGTCTGTTAAGCATCCGACTTGTGCTCAGGTCATGATCTCACAGTTTATGGGTTCGAGCCCTGCATTGGGCTCTGTGCTGACAACTCAGAGCTTGGAGCCTGCTTCAGATTCTGTTTCCCTCTCTATCTGCCCCTCCCTGCACTGTCTCTGTCTCAAAAATAAATACTAAAAAAAAATTAAGAAACAAAAAAGAGAAATAAATAAATAAATAAATAAATAAATAAATAAATCTAAACCCTTTGAAGATTTAGACATGTCATTTTTAGTAAAAAGTTCCCAGGTCTCAAGTACCCTTGGAAAAGTAGAAATAACTCTATGATGTCTCCAGTGCTTTATATAAATTGACTACAAACAGTAATAAACTTTTTCCATGCAAATCGCTTAAAGCTATTAGGGGATATTAAAGTTAATCTCTCTAAATCCCCCCAATTGTCCAGGTGTTTTCCTTTGCTATTTTCATCTGTCTCTGATTTCACCGTGATAAGACTATTGGCATTTTAGTTTCTTTCAGTGTAAGAAAGAAGGCAGGGAGGAAGGGCGGGAAGAAGGAAAAATAAGGAAGGATGGATTCTCCAGGTCAGTGAGCTCAGTCATTCCTGCATCAAAAAGCCAGTTCCTATCAGTTATCCCACATTATAAATCACATCTCTTTTCTTCTCTTTACCAGCCCAGAAATGATTTAATTGAGATGCTCATCCTAATTTTCTTATTTTCCACCACTTTCATGGACCCTTCCCAATTTCATTTTTTAAATATCGGAAATCACATCTTTTCCTATACAGCTCATATAACCATTCGCAGAGAATTGACTGTTTTCCCATTTCATCTGTTCTTCATGTGAAAAAAAAAATACCTGTAATAATACTTGTACATTTACATTATAATAATAGATTGCTAATAAGGATTCTGTATCTGTGAAATTCTTACTGCCAACCCTTTTCATCATACAGACTTCAAGTGTTCTACATCAGAGAGGACTCAGCATGTATTTGCCAAGATTGACTTGGAAAGCTAGAATACCATTCTGTGCACAGACTGGCACAGAGAGATGGCTTTAACAGATAATCGAGACAATAGAAATAATTATCATGTTAGGAAGGTAAATCTAAGAACTAACCATGTACAAGGTAAGCATCCAGTCTGGGGGAAAGACAGTAAAGATCTCATAAATTCTTACCTTTCATCATTCTTGACTATTGCGGGATTTTCTTTAATAAAACTGTCAAGAGTTCGGTTTCTTTTCACATAAAAAATAGTATCATAAGGTAAGTCAATTTTCTAGTACATCAGTATCAGTGTAGAACTATAAATTAACCTCTTAAATGCTATCAGTGCAGTTACTAATCATTCCCTAACCCTTTTTATAATATAAAATAAGTAAAAGCAGGACTCTTGATCTTGAGATATTTATAAATATATCCATGATATACATATGAAGTGACTCAACCAAGATTCCAACTGAAAAGTGCCTTAGAACATCATAAAGACTTCAGTGATGAGAGGCTGTGCTTCCAGCATCAAAACGTCTTATAGTAAATATGTTTATTTCATAAGCCAGTCCACTAGTTGTAACAGCCAGCTGGAGTTTTTTTTTTTCATTTTTAGATACAAAAGGGAACTTGGAGATCATCTAGGTCATGCCCTTCATCTTGGGAGGAGGACACAGTGGTTCCAGAGGTTAAGTGACTTGCCCAGGGTCATCCAGACGGATGTTGGTGGCAGAGCCACCACCAAGATATCCACCCATCTCCTCACCCCCATCCAGGGAGGGCCTGTTCCACCAGCCTGCCTTGTCTTGAGCCAGAGGCTGAACCCAGGATGGTATATAGTCTAGGACTCAATCAAAGAGGCCTGTAAGAGTCTCAGTCAAATCTTACCCTTTGTCATCTTTGTCTGTTCGGGTACTCATAAAAATGAGATTTTCAAGGCTCTTGGCTCTGTAAACACAAAGAAACTCCAATAAAAAAGACTACATATTGAAATAAAATTTTGTGGTATCTTAAAAGGTCGGATACCATAAACATTCTTCACGAATTGCTCATTTACTCTTATTGAATGGAAGAGCAGAAATCCTTCTGGGCAATTATGTCTGAGCTTAATGTACAATACAGAGAGCACTACCCCATCTGCTAGTACATTTCCATGCCACAGGATACAACTCCCTTCCAGCTAATGTCTGAAAGAACACAGCAAGGAATCTGGGAGACCATATTTTCAGGTTAGGGACAGCTGCACTTACCTTTTCTCTGTTTGATCTGCCTTAGGATTTGCTCTGAAGAGACCGTCAAGACCTTGATTTCTTTAAATGTATTAATAAAAAACCTTGTCAGTGGTAATAATACATACTTAACTCTAAAGAAATATAGACCAGTTTGTATTTCTATATAGAGGTCAGTTATAGACAGGAAATAGTAGCTGGTTGCAAACGATGAGACACAATTCTTGAAACTGGTTTATTCCAAATAGGTATTTTCAAAGACTCAAAATTTAAATTGCAGTGGACCTTAGGGAAAAATAAGATAGAAGATACAAACTGGGGATCCACACATAGTAGATCCATGACATGTTGTTTGGATTCAGAGCATTTTGTTTAAAAAACATTTTTTTTAATGTTTATTGATTTTTGAAGGAGAGAGAGACAGAGTGTGAGTGGGGGAGGGGAAGAGAGAGAGGAAGACACAGAATCCGAAGCAGGCTCCAGGCTCTGAGCTGTCAGCACAGCGAGATCATGACCTGAGCCGAAGTCGGATGCTCAACCAACTGAGCCACCCAGGCGCCCCAAGAGCGTTTTGTTTTTAATGTGAGCCAGTGTTTACAAAGATGGCCATGACACATCGAAACCTGGATTTTCAAGATATCCTGAGAATGGTCTGCAACACTGGGCCTGTCAGCAGCTGAGAAACAGCTGGAGTCCTTGGACAGGGCATTGCCCTATGTTTCATACAGTCAGGTCCCTTCTGCCCTGGGAGCCCATGGAGTCTGTGATCCTTGATCTAATACCCTCTCTCTTTGTAAATGAATAAACTGAATAGAAGCAAACTTAAATGAGTTGTTGATAGTCAATCATAAGATCATATTGTCAGAACAGGGTATGAAAACCACATCTCTCTGATCAATGAGCTCCTTTGACATTTGCCTAGTTTCTCTTTTTCTCTGATTCCTACCCATTTAGTATGTTGGTAGGCAAAGGAACAGAGAGATAGCAAAAACTGCACTCACTTCCAACACAAACCTCAATCATTATAATTTTTAAAGTGAGCAATTATAAATGATTTAAAATTAAGGAGATAAAGTTAACTAAGATAATAAGTGGCTTTTGTAAAGCATAAAACTGAAAGCACTGAGTGACCAAACTAAAGGCTGCCTGCATGCTAATATACTAATATTTCAGGAAGAGAACTGTGGTTTTATATAACTGCCTCACTAAACAGAGTATGAAAATCAAAGACACATTAATATTAGTCTCTTTAGATTGGAATAGCCTTTCATTGGTAGTGACGCCTGCAAGCTTTTTATTCAAGATTTGTAGGCCGCTTTTCATTAGCCCCATATGTGGGTCCTTGTGCTCAAATACTAAAGAGACATAAGAAGTCACATTATCCAACTCAGTAATAGAACAAAAATTGGATGTTTTCAAATCTTACCTATTCAAGCTTTTGTTCGTTTTGATGATATTATCCAATTCTTCACTTTTGGAAGAAAAACAAAAACAAAAAAAATCTCACATCAGTAAAAGCCTGTTCAGAGTCAAAGGGCCGGTCCACCTTAAACCCCTGTTTTGGTTAGTTCTCTGGAATACAACACAGGCCCCACCTTTTTCCTCTATGAGAATCTTGTTTATCCTTCAAGGCTCTTTCAAATACCTTTCTCCAAGACACATTTCCCAGGCCTCCACAGGAATAGAGTCCTCTACATTTTTGGAAACTTTGCTGCATTTTGTTTTTGTTCATCTCCTTTATGACACTTAGGCTACTATATTTTGTAATGTAACAACTGCACACTTGTCTCATGATAATGTTCCTGCTCCTACATCTCTCTCTCTTTCACACACACACACACACACACACACACACACACACATGCTCCACTTAAAATTTAGAACTGTATTTTACAGTGGACTCTCTTCAGTCTTTAATACCGTGTCCTTTATACAATAAATACTTAATACAGGTTTTTGACTGAATCAACAAATATATGTACATTGACTAGTTACAGATTCTATACATTTGCATAATGTACCTGCACAAAGTAACTATCAGAAAACACCTGTTCATCCGTAAGTCTGGCTGCTTTCTTGAATTGTGCTCCTATCTCATTTCAAGTCCACTAAATTTGCTATCTTGTTTCTGCTTTTGAGAACTGCAACTTTCTGGCTGTTTCTTGAGGAACAAACAACCCGTTTAAGCTAAGCCCCTGGGTTCTAGAATATCCCTTAGAGCCACCTGAGCTCAGGTCTTTCCCCCAGGAAGGCAGCCTCAGTGGGTTTCTTGTTCCTGTTTGCTCCTCACAGCATGGTCTCTCTTCAATATTTCTGTCACCGCTTTGCCTCCATCTCTCTTCCCTTCCAGTTTTAGATCACAAATCATGGTTTTTCCTTCTTCCTGCTCTAGAATCACACATTTTCCACACTTTCTCAATGTTCCTCTTGAGTCATCACTGGTACTGACCAGGAAACCATGAGGCCAAGTAACTCGGTAGTTACATACTCAGGGTCCCATGTCAGGGGTACCTGCATCCCAATCCAGGATTCACCACTTACTGGTTGGTGACTCTGGGTGTGTTACCTAATCTGTTGTTGCCTCAATTTTTCCATCTGTCCAACAATACTAATTGTACCCACCTGAGAAAAGAATCAATGAGCTAATGAGTATAAAGTTTGTAGCATGCTGTCTGGCAAGTCATAAACTTTCAATTGATTTTGGCCATTATAACAAACACTTCCCAGTCTATTAAATTTTTCATTAAATAAATGCTTGCTATATTTATTTTTTAAACAGCTTTTAGAGACATCAAGACTTTGGCTCAGGCTAGAGAAGTATAGTTCTGAGTCATTCATGTGCTTTGAAGGTGCCTGGCACCACGCACTGCCAGAATATAGCCACTGGGCAAGTCCTCTCAGTGACCCTAAAACATGTTTCATTAGCAGCCATCACATAAATGAAACTTCTCAAACAATGTTACATATTCAGTGGTAGGA
The DNA here is from genome assembly GCF_007474595.2 of Lynx canadensis. NCBI lineage: Eukaryota > Metazoa > Chordata > Mammalia > Carnivora > Felidae > Lynx > Lynx canadensis. Next base: position 51,764,636 of record NC_044303.2, on the reverse strand, counting down.
TTGAAGGCTGAGGATAAATACTGAAATACAAAAGTTGCTGACCCTGACAAGAATTAATTAACATTCTATCCCCGACACAGTGCCCCACTGTTGTTTCTTGCTTGCAATCCCACCTTCTACCTCTGAGGGTATGACTCTCTCCATATCTCCCAGGATAAGAACAAACCTAAGAATCCTACAAAATTGTAGCCCCAGACCTTTCTGGCTAATGTGAGTCACAACAATGTGATGATCAGAATCTGGGGTTGCTCACGTTTATCACAAAAAATTGGCATAAATCATGAGAAGACAATCTGTGGCAAATTAAATAAAATGGAGATAATATTCTGAAGAAAGAAGTTGGGCTTTTAAAGTGACCTTACATCGATAAAAGCTTTGAATATTAAATTTCACCATTGCATGTGCAAGAAATTAAATGCTCTTAATCAGATAGGAGTGACAGTCCACTTCACGAAGGAATATCACAAAGAGCAGCTCAGGTGAATGAAGCTACTTCTAGTCCCTACAGATGGCCCATAGTAATGGTCCTTGGGTATGTCAATCCAACAGACATTCCCCTTGGAGGAATGATGCCAGAGCAGTAACTTCTCCCTGCAAAGAACACATCTTTCTGTGGATTTCGTGCATCGTGCCTAGGGAGAGGGGACAAGACTGACAGTAGTTCCCGGTGTTTCTCTTTGTGCCAAACCATAACTTCCCTTCAGCATCACTCACATATCTCCCTCTCAAACATCCCCACCACTCACCAAAACACTGTCCAATCTCTCTTAAAAACAAAATATGACCTCATAAAAGTAAAGTAAATAGAATTAGAGATCTAGGCACTCAGACAAGAGAAGGTGGAAGTGAAACATTCAGGATACTTTCTGGAGTCCCCACCTGGATTCAGAGCTCCAATTAGTTTTGTGCACAGAAGGGCAATGTGTCACCTCTGTTTCTTCTCTTCAGTTCTTTTGACTGAGACCATGGTCCCCAATCACACTCAGCATTGCATTGCTGAATTCCACCAAGCAATGAGAATTTTTGTAGGCATGGCATTTAAAATATGGAATTTTTATACTCCAGGTCTCCCACTGTTCATTCATTATTTACCATAATCTATTATATAAGTACCTACATTGCACGAAAGATTCCTGTTAGACACTGCAAATGACTTATGGTGAATAAAACAAAACATCTGCACTAAGAAACTGAACAGATGACAGAGAGGGTGAGATGCTGACATAGATACCATGAAACAACATCAGTTATGATTAGTTGTTATAACACATAAATAGGGGGTTCGAATAGCTTAGATAAATAGAACTCACTGGAATGATCTCACTGGATCATTCTGTGAAGACTTCACAGAAGAAGTGATATCTGATCTAGATCTTGAAAAATACGTAGGACTTGGATGGATTGATATGGTGGCCTTGAGGCCGGGAAAGGCTGCTATGTAGGTGGGATGGCATAAACAAAGGCACAATGTCTGGAAACTGCAGAAAGAAAGTGGTTTAATTTGCTATTTCGTGTAGGGTAAATGTGAGGGCAAAGTCAGAAATAACTCTGGAACATTAGGCTGGAGCCAGGTTAGCAAAGGTTATATGTAATTGAACGGGCAAGGGGGAGCCAGTGAAGTAGTTGTTCAAGCAGAATTTTAAGAAGTGGCAGTGATGGTTTAGGGGAGAAGAGACTGAGGGAACGTAAGTAAATCTGGGTAGCTACTCTAACTTATGATGGTGCCCATGAAGGTTTGAACTGGGGTGAGGCCATGTGAGCATGAAGAGAATTTTAGACATTTAATGCATATATGTGTGACACTACATTAAGGGGAAAGACATGGAAGAATGAAGAATGATTCAGAAAGGTGAGCTTGGCTGAAGGAAAGAACAGAAAGAAGTCAGGAAATAGTGCATTTGGGAAGGAAGGTAAATATGGCCTAGGACACTCTAAATGAGGGTGCTGGGAAGGCAGAGAAGTTGAGATCTGAGCCAGCAACATAAATACAGGACAAGGACTTGGAACAAGGTCAAAACCACAGACAGCGGAGGTGACAAGGATGAGTACAATCACCAAAAGACAAAGCAGAAGAAGAAAAGTATCCATAAATGTCAGTGTTGCCCATTTTTCAGGGACACTTACTTAGAGAGACGGACTCTTTCTTCTTTTAAATTATATAAATAGCGTTGGAATTTTGTTTATATTTGGAACTTTTAAAGGAACCGGTTAAGCCTTTTTTGAAACATTTAAAAAAAAGAAAAACATAAGCTCAAAGCTCTGAGCTCTTACCCCCTGTTAGTTTTCTGAAGTGAAGTGGCCACTTTGACTATGTTCTCGAGATCCTGACTCCTTCAAATGATGAAAAATAAACACAAGTCAATGACAGTAGAGCTATATTTGAAGTAGCTAGAAATTCTTATGTTTTCAGTAAACAATAGTCCATGTGTTCAGGAGTTACTGACTTTAACTGCATAATGAAATTGTTCTATCATACCAGCTCATGATATAGGGCTGATATGATAGATATCATACACACACACACACACACACACACACACACACACATACACAAAACACCAGTCATTTCACTGGACATTGGCTCTGGCATCTAATGCTCACTGAAATAACTACAGTGTCTCCTAAACACATTGGCTTCTCCCACATTTCCTTTAAAAAAGGAAATGGAAAAGAAAGTATGGTTAACTGCACAAGTGAACACAGAAGTGTGTTCAGAGGTTTTTCAACTACAGCCAAAGAGCATTAAGCAACATGTCCAGATGATTAATTAGTCCTTCACATGCAGTCAAAGTATCTGTCTTCTTAGGCTTCCAAAGGGAAAGAAAGTATATTTTAAACTATAGGGTAGGAGGAATCACCTGACACATAGAGTATTTGAATCCACACTGGTGTCCCTAGATCATAAAAAGATCATAAAAAGGGAAAATGCTTACTGGTGTCCCTGTATTTAAGATTTTCAAGACAGTGTTTTATAGAAGGTTAATAGGGTTCTACGAAGAAAGAATTTTGCAGTCAAGTAAATTTGGGAAATATAACCAACTTTCAGAGATTCGGAATATGTGTAAACACATTAAAATTTCTGAGAAGTCCTGTGGTAGAGAACTGTTTAATTGTGTCTCCTAAATGTGTTGGCCATTAAACCCTTCTTTCACAGAACATGCATTGACGTCTTGTGGTACATGGGACACAGCTTGGGCAATGCTGAGATACAGTTATATTTAAGTTACTAAGTGGAAGGAAAAGGTGATTCTCCCCAAAGGTAAGGTATCCATGTGATGTATGTTTCAAACTGGGACTCTTCTGAGAGTCAAGGGAGATAATAATAAAAAAAAAGTATGTAAGTTTTGAACTTTGCAACATTGGTTGTCACAATGGATAAGATGGTAAACTTACTATTATGTTTTTTACCATAATAAAAAAAATGGTCTATCATATTGATGTCGATAAAATAGCATCATTCAAAACTAATTTCAAAAATAGTGTTTTTTCTAAAAAATAAAAATATAAAAACAATATAACCACAATAAATACTAAACTAGATGGGATGTGCAAGACAAGAGGCATAAATCAGGACTGTCATGGGGAAACCTTACCCAAAGATCAATACAATTTGTGAGTCTTTTCCTGGTGATGTGAGTGGAGCTGGATATGGCCTTATTTTGCAGCCAATACTAGCAAAGCCTTTGCAGAACTAGTTCAGTCAAATGACTATATTTCCACCTATTCATTTAAACAACACAACTAGGGGCACCTGGGTGGCCTAGTTGGTTAAGCTTCTGACACTTGGTTTCGGCTCAGGTCATGATCTCACAGTCTGTGTTCAAGCCCTGCATTGGGATCTGTGCTGACAGTGCCTACTGGGGAATCTCTCTCCCTCTCTCTCTCTGCCTCTCCCCCCTCCTTCCCTCTCTCACTCCCTTTCTCTCAAAAATAAATAAGTCAACTTAAAAAACTAAACATCTGGGAATGCAAGCTGGTGCAGCCACTCTGGAAAACAGTATGGAGGTTCCTCAAAAAACTAAAAATAGAACTACAGCAACCCAGCAATTGCACTACTAGGCATTTATCCAAGGGATACAGATGTGCTATTTTGAAGGGACACATGCACCCCCATGTTTATAGCAGCACTATCAACAGTGGCCAAAGTATGGAAAGAGCCCAAATGTCCATCCATGGATGAATGGATAAAGAAGATGTGGTATATATATACAATGGAGTATTACTTGGCAATCAAAAAGAATGAAATCTTGCCATTTGCAATTACGTGGATAGAACTGGAGGGTATTATGCTAAGTGAAATTAGTCAGAGAAAGACAAAAATCATAGGACTTAACTCATATGAGGACTTTAAGAGACAAAACAGATGAACATAAGGGAAGGGAAACAAAAATAATATAAAAACAGGGAGGGGGACACAACAGAAGAGACTCTTAAATATGGAGAACAAACAGAGGGTTACTAGAGGGGTGGTGGGAGGGGGGATGGACTAAATGGGTAAGGGGCACTAAGGAATCTACTCCTGAAATCATTGTTGCACTATATGCTAACTAATTTGGATGTAAATTTTAAAAAATAAAAAATTAATTTAAATAAATAAATAAATAAATAAACATCAATACAACTATATCACAGACCTTGGGACAAGTGCTGGGAATAGACAGGTGTTTTCCTTTCTTAAGGGGTTTAATTTTATTCTGTTATCATGTTGAGACAACTTTGGTTGTTTCCCTAATGTAAAGCTTGGGATAGGAAAAAAAAGAATAAAATTCTGTAGGTGCATATAAAAATATTTATTAACCACTATCTCAAAGCCAGCTGGAAAACCGATTTTGTCTATTTTATTATTAATTGCCTTGTACTTTAAGTATGCTAATAAAGCAAACTTCATCATTTCTACAATTACATAGATAGAGATAGAGATCATTGTACCTTATATTTCTTTCAGCAGATCTGTTGGCTTCTGTATATACACCTGGTTTAGGTGGACATATCTGCCTATATTTTCAAAGTTAAAGATAATGTCTGTTAGATAAGAAAACACTTCTCTGTTAAATATAAATTTTTAAGAAAACATTTATGTTCAAAAATATCACAGTGTGTTGGAGCAATAGCTACTTGAGATAACAAACTTTATCTCACTCTTTTGTTTGGCTAGAACTCAACCATTTCCTATGTGAAAATCTGGGGTCCAATATAATACTTTTGCAATTTAGCCTGTCTCCTTTAATACATTTTTAACCACTAGATATATCCAGAAATATCTGTTCTAAATATGTTTATGTTCATTTTATTTTAGTCTCCAATCATCAATAAAGCATTTTCATACTTATCTCTTAAGAATCGTTTTTATTATTAGGCAGCAAAGGAATGATTTTTTTTTCTTAAAGACTTACCTCATTTGAATACGATCGAGAAATATATTTGCTCAGATAAGATAGGAAATATTTTAAATTTCCAACAAGCCCACCACATTGAGAATGATCACATTGAGTTGATAGAATAAAAGCTTATGAAGTTAGGTTCTGTCACAAAATATGATATAAGGTTTTTCTCTGTTATTTTCCTAAGTATATGATTGACCTACTTAAACATTCTTGCTTGTTCTCAAGAAACTATATTCAACTATTTTTTGTACTCCTGAGGACATGTGTTAATTACATAGGAAACACTTCCCTTTCATATTCTTTCATTAAAATCATCTTGCTGTGATTAAAGTAATGAGGGTTTAAAACATGCAAGTTGTCCTAATTTTATTTTTAAGATCATTGGGGGGAGAAGAAAGAAATTAAAGTAGTAAAAATGGATTAGACCAATTCCCGTGAAATTTAGATTTTTTTGAATCTATACAAGCTCACTGTTCTAGAGTTGCTGATTTTAGATTAGAATTTAGATAGTACTAAAGGCAATTTATTTAAGGTCCCATAAAAAAATCTTATTCAAATTCAGATTTAATTGGTCAATACTATAAAAGGAAAAATAATGTAAGTTAGAAAGCTTAAGAAGTTGTTTTAAGAGTATAATTATAACCATTGCACAAATAAAAAGTTATAAATGGTCTATATTTTTAATTAATTCAATGAAGAGGTATTCTCCTGGCTCATTAAAAGGGAAAAAATTATCTTCTCATCTTAAGGACAAAATTTCAAAGATCTTGTGAAGTTTCACTGAACAGAAATTCAGACATAGTTTTTTAACTCAATAGGCTGAACACCTAATGCTACTTAGCCCTGCTGCCCAGTCAGCATTTTCTATCTGAAGTTACCCGCTTTCTGAAGAATAGTTCTAGAATTTTCTTTCATGTTGTCAACAAAAATCACCATCAAAATGCAAAAATACAAAAGAATCAAAGGCAGGCAATCAAGTGGATCTAATGTAGTCAGTCTTCAGTGAAATAACATTTTTTTTTTAATCTCACAATAATAACGGAAATGTGCAATGCACGTCTTAAAAAACAGCCTGAGACTTTTAAACAGTTTAACATAAACACATGGGAAAACTTTCAGATCTCTGAATTCGTTTGTAAGTATTAATTATAGACTGTCAGAGATTCAAAATGGAAAAGCAAGTCTGTTTTTGTTTTTTTATTTGGAGACAGGTTAATCAGAACATTTTTAAAAATGTAATTGGTTTGAAATAAATTGCAAATTCCTTAGCTAACACAAGACTAAGGAGCTACCCAAAAGTATTTCTAACATAAGGGAGAGCTTGAGTAGTAACACAAAGTTGAAGAACATCTTTTATCAGAAAATGTAGCTTTTAATGGGAAACTTAACTAGGAGTAAATATAAACTGTATGTATAGGTAATACATATATATTATATATATATATGTTTTCAGTAAAAAAAATATGTATAGTTTCTGTGTATTTATATATGTCATTATATATGTATTTATATATGTATTCATGTATAATACTTCAGCTTCTATCTTGAAAATGTATTTCGATAAGATGGGAAATGGCCATAAGTATTCAAAGGCAAACGTAAATACATATTTGTGTCGGCAAATAGAAAACTAGAAAAGCTTTACAAGTGCTTCTTCAGTGAATGTGTGCACAAAACATACCCATGCTTTGCACAAAACAAGTCACAATTCATTTGCTTTCATTTCTATAACTGCTTCTTTTGGCCAAGAAATTCTGGAATGCCAGGTCTCACCTATTCTCCCGTCTCTGCTGGTTAGGAGATGAAACAGGAGAAATGGGCTTTGGAGGTATTGGAGGGCGAACAGTTGGTTCCCTTTAAAACAGAAAACAGCAGTTCATTTCACCATGGAAACATTGCAAATTTTAGCATCTATTAACCAAATGTACTTATTGCCTATATGGAAATAGCTTGTGCATCTTACAACTGCCTCACCCCCCTGGCATGAGGTAGATGAAAGGCCAGAATCTATACCGCGCTAAACTTTAGAGGAGTCAAATATTTAAATTACAGGCATTTTAAAAGTTCATTTAATCAGATTTTTGGAAACCTCATCCTGTTTTATTATAGTTTGAAATATAATGTCCTTTTAAAAGCTTAATATTTCCTAGACTATCTAGCTCAAGTTGTGGCATTTTGGGTCAGCAGCCCATGAGTGTAATAAATCGTTCTTGGGCATTAACATATAATCTTCTTTAGGAATTATGTCAACCATCAGGCTGCTATGGAAACAGCAAGAAAAGTTTTCAGTTTTACAGACATCAAGATAAAGTTGACTCAAAGCTCTTAACTAAATCTGGTTTAAATATTGGCAGCACAGGCCAGTTTGCTGCTAGCAAAGCATACATATGCTGTCAGCCTAAACTTTCCAACCCAGAGCCAAGGCGGCTTCTGAGCCAGCATGATTCGATGACCCAGGAATTGCAGACAGGCAAGTATGTACATATTTTGGATGGAGTCAGCACCTTACCCAGGGCATGTCACCCCCAACCCCCACCACTACCACTCCAGTAGCTCCCTATTATCCTCAAGATCAATTCCATACCTACTAAAAGTACCCTTGTGATCCAGACTCCAGGTACCCCTCTGGCTTCTGTAGCATGCTAGGTGAGCATGTAGGCTCTGGAGTCCAGCTGTCTGAACTGCCTGCTGTATGATAATGGGCTAACTTGATTCCATCTCTTCATCTATAATAACCCTTCTCATAAGGTTGCTGGGGTGTTGTCAGGGCTGAATGAGATCATGCTTTTATTTAATAAACATGTATTGGTAGCTTTCTATGTACAAGGCATTCTACAAAGTGATAATTTCTCTCTTCTCAAAAGGCTTTCAATGCACAAATAAATATATGACAGATGAAGAAAATAAAACAGAGTAAGAGAATATAATATATAGACTGATGGTGCAAGAACACCATTTTATATAAAATGGGAAGGCGTCTCTGTGAAGTGAAATTTGAGTCAAGACCTAAAGGAAATGATAAAATGAGCCACGAGGATATTGGAGGAAGAACATATAAATATGGGCATCATCAACTTAGAGATGCCATTTGACACTTGAAACTGGACGAGATCGCCAAGAGACTCAGTGTAAATGAAGAAACAGAGAGGGCTCAGGGTTCAGCCCTGCAATATTTAGATGTCAAGGGTATGAGAAGGAAACAGCAAAAGAGTCCAAGGAGAAGTGGCCAAAGAGAAATAGGAAGGTGTAGTGCCCCAGAAGTCAAGTGAGGGAAGTCTCAAGCAGGGAGGAACTGGCCATACCAAATGCAATGGACAGATCAAATAAAACAAGGATGGGGAAGTTTCCATGGTTTTGGCAAGATTGTGCTCACTGGTAACGCTGATGAGAGCAGTTTTGATGGAGCAGTAGTGAAAAACAACTTTATAGGAGTGTATTTAAGAGAAAATAGGAGATAGAGGTGTTTTGCAGAGAAATGGGTGGCTTCCTGAAGGTTGATAGGTCAAGGAAGGTTACTAGAGTTTGCATACATAGCGATGAGAATGACCCAGTGAATCAGTGAAATTTGATGGTGCAGCAGAGTGAGCAGAAAACAATGAGACTTGAGAAGTAAGGGTACCTGAGACACAAGTGAGATGATTGGTTGGTCACAGATGGAAACACAGAGAGCTCTCTCATTTAATCCTCACTGTGATCCCAGAGATAAGTATCATTCTTCTTTCTACCTTATACATGAGAAGACTGAGGCTCAGAAAGTGAAGATAAATATCCCTGATGATACAGCTGGTAAGTGGCAGAGGGAGGAATCTGAACCAGGAAGTTTGGCTCCATAAACCCTCCCCCATGATATCCTAGGGATCCCTGGGCAGCACCAGTAGCTCAATGGAGGTTCGTGGCCATTGAATTAAAATAAAACTAGCTCCCATTGTTTTCTCTTGCCATATTCAGCTGCTTAGGGGGCAGAAACAGGTGAAACAGAGAGGTGGATTTAACTAAGCTTCTAATTCAGCCAAGTGAGTGCAACAAAGAGAATGAGGGCAAAGGAAGGGAAGGGGGGTATGAGGAAATGATTATAAGGAAGGACTGTGGGATCTGAGATGGACATGGAGGGAACAGAGGATATGAGGGTAGAGGCAATGTGAAGAATCAGTGGATTGGTGATTGGTGGGGCTGAGGCTGAGAAATTTCTAGAATCAGAGGACTGGAGAGAGTGGGCTGAATGGAGTAGAAAGTAGAAGCAGAATGGAAAAACTTTGAAATGCATATGGTTACTTACAAAGGCAAGATGTATGGATAGCTGAGGTAGGGCAAAGGACAAGAATATTGGAGAGGAGATCAAGAAAGTGAGAGGCCAGTTGGAGGAAGGATCCTCCACATGGGTTTGAAAATCACCAAGCATTATGGCAGGAGGCAGGTGTGACAGAGACCATGAGCCTGGTGCCAGAATCTTGAAAGAGGGGTGGTGAGTGACTCTGAGACCTTCAATTGACTGCAATGATGAAGAGAAGCTCATGATGCCATAATTTCAAGGAAGATAGGGGATCTTTAGGGAGGAGAAAGGTAACATTGATAGGAAGTAGCAATGAAGAGCAAACAGGACGTCTCCTCTTCTTCTGGACCCCATGGAAGCAGAGTCTTCTGGAAGAGCTCAACAAACAGATGAGTGCTATTCAAAGACAAGACTGCAGAGCAGCCAGTTTTGATGGTAATAGATGACACATCCAGGGAGGTACTGTGCAAGGTTTGAGTGCTTAGGCTGCTGCTAGTTTGGGTCAGGGTCAGTGATGGACAGAGCTCTGTGGGGCTACTCAAGGTGACAAGAAATGATCAGACCGAGCTTCTCATGGGGATCTGTGGCCATAGAGATGGAGGAGGTGATGCAATCAGTCCTAAATCTTTCTCAGCAGAGTGTGATGTGATTGTGATCATCTGGGTGATGGGCAGTGCACAGAGTATGGTCAGTCTCCTGCTCCTTGTGTTGATGGTGGCATTGAACCCAGGAGAAGGGCCTGCAAAGAATTCGAGCACTGCCTGGCTCACTGTAAGTGCTCACTATACACCTAGTGCTGTGGCTTTTGTTACCCCACATAAACCCAACACTGTATGCTCTCCTAACCCTTGCACTCCTAACCACCCCATCACCATATTCCCTCTGCTCTCTGGACTACCTGCTTCTCCCTTTCCCCTGGATACTTCTTCCTGTAGCTTCAGACTTGGCTTAGTCATTACTGTCCCTTGTGGCACCCAAACCTGTGCTGGATACATCCCTATGTCTCCCCACAGCATACCCTCTTTAGGCCCATACCACACTGTTCTGGATTACACATAATTTTCTGTCTCCATACTGAGCTGAAAGTTCTTAGAAGTATAGTTATATCCTAAATACTAGGATTGTGTATGATTTAGGTGCCCAATACAGATGTGTTGAAAGAGGGAATGATTGGATGCATTTCTATTTGTTGAGGAAGGAAATGAGAACTGAAGGGCAGCTTGAAACGTTTAAAACCTGTTTAGGTTTTAAAACCTGAAAAACAATTTACCTAAAAAAATAGTCTCCCCATTCTGGTTTAGTGTTGATTTTATAATTAGATATTATTTTATATGAAATGCCATAACCTTCTCTTTTCAAACAATATCCCTGTGTTGGGGATAATGGGATATCACAAGTGATAACGTGTCTTTAGTGTACCTGGGTGGATTCACTGATTATATGCTTTTCTTCCAGGGGTAGATGAAAGGGGTAAGAAGGTGGTCAGTCCTGGGAAATAGTAAGTCTGCACAGGACACTGGATGTCTGAGAACAGGCAGGAGAGAGATAAAAAGATGAGAAGGAGGATTACAAAAAGGAGAAATAGAATGGTGCCAAAGTTTGCCTATGCCAGAATCACACTGACGAAAAGCTAAAGTTCCTCCATGTTAGAATGGCTAAGCCCTCAAAGAGGCAGGTGATAGATATTGACTGTATATCTGGGAAGCAGATATGGATATGGAAGTAGTACACGGTACAGATATGGTTTGGGGACTACTCTGGAAAGAAAAGGTGGGTGTGCAGTTGTGAAGGCCAAGAAAAATAGAGGGGAATATTTATTTCGGAAGGTGCTGCATTTAGAGCGCTGCTGGGCTGGGGCTAGGCAATGCCACATTGACTTCGATTCACCTCAAAGAAGCTTTCATTTGCATCTCCGCAATGACAGCCACAGATGACAGAACCCAAGCCCTTAGGGGCAATGAGAGAAGTCATTCATGCCATGCCAGGAGCTTGATGTAATGCCAAGCCAGGGGATTAAAATGCAAGAGCGAGGCAGGAAGCTGTGGCCCAGAATGTTTTGAAGAGAAGGAAACAAGAGACATGCATGTGGAACAATCCTCTTTGAATACCACTGTGAGATGCAATATTTAAGCTTGGATAAGTTGACCCCTGGCTCTACCCCCGTCTTTCCTTCAAGCCGACAAGACCTTTGCAGGATCCATGCCACCACATGAGTGACTATAATTGTAAGGAATAACTTCTGGGAATAAAAAAGACAGCTTTCATAAGAAATGGGAAAACTTGCAGATGAGCCCAAAGGCCAGAGCTAATAGAAATGACATCATGAAGCAGTTTATATTACTTCTTTTTCTTGTGCTGCTACAAAAATCACTTCTCTTCATCATGGCTTTTTTGCAAAACATGCCTGGCTCTGGTACTTCTGTCTACACACTCTTGTGAAAAGCATTTCATTACTACAGCACATGCCTAGATTGAAACAAGAATAATCAACTCTAACATTTAACTGTGAGTTTTGTTTTCAACTTCCATCATGCTTAGGCTTTGTTTTTCACACACTGAATTTTTATTCCCATAAAGTGACAAAGGAGATGGAACTTCTAGTTTTTGAGTTTCAGTACCATACTAACTTGGTCAACCTCTCACAAGCATTATTTTATTCCATTCATACATCTATCTCATGGAGTATGTTTTGTTTTTTGTTTTGTTTTGTTTTGTTTTTCGATGAGTCCCAAAGGTTAAGTAATCTGCCCTACGTCACGGTGCTAGTACGTAGTTCAGCCAGCCAGGGTTTCAGCTTAGTTTTTCTGATGTTGAATCTCATGTGTTATTCTCTAGATCATACTGGATCAGACCAATACCAATACACCAGTATTCCCAGTGAAAATCTAATAACAATATGTTGTCATGCATTACTTTCTTGCCCAAGGAAGGAGTCATTAGCTCAACAAGCATTTATTCCACAAATGCCCCAGTTTTAATATTAGGACACATAGCAACATATGAGCAAAACTGGGCATTCAAAAACTAGAAAAGATGTGGTCCCTGATCTCAAAGAGCTTATAGAATGTAAGGCACATGTTCAAAAGAATGATTACTATAATGAAGTCTCACTTCCTAGTGGCCAGGGGCCATTTCAAGAAACCATAACACAGCAATAGAGCATGCACCTTCCTCAAAATTCCAGAGACCTACGTTTTAGACTAGCTTTGCCACTAACTCAGTTGGACCCTAGAAAGAGGGCTGATTCTCTGAACCTCTGCTTCTTTATCTACAAAAGGAGAAGATCTGTCCAGATCTGTGGCTGGCAAACCACTACATGACTGTGGGAAGGCAGAGTTATTACAAGGCATCCTTAATTCCACCGAGCCCCAAGTACTTGCTATAGACTAAGCACCTTGCACATTGATATACTGCACTTTCCAAATGTATGTAGATGTGGCTGTGGTTAATACAATTTAAATTAACATAATTTAATTAGCTCTATAAGAAAATATGTAAACTTTAGCTAGCCAATAGACACAAAGAGACAGAAATTTTAAGTATTGTTAAATTCATAGCAACTTTTGGTCCCTAGATATTTTCTCAAAGACATAATAAGAATAGTCCAATTACTATCAGGTAAAGTTCTAAAATTTTTTAGCATTGAAAAAGAGTCTACTCCAGGGGCCCCCTGAGTGGTTCAGTCAGTTAAACATCTGACTCTTGATTTTTGCTCAGATCATGATCTCACAGTGGTGAGATCAACCCCCATGTCGGGATCTGCGCTGAGCATGGGGCTTGCTTAAGATTCTCTCTCTCCCTCTCCTTCTGTCCTTCCCCTGCTTGTGCATGCTCTCTCTCGCGCATGCTCTCTCGCTCTCTCACTCTCTCATTCTCTCGCTCTCACTCTCACTGTCTCTCAAAAAAAAAAAAATCTACTCAAAATGAATCATAGACCTGTATATAAAACATACAAGTATAAAACTCTTAGAAGAAAAATCTTTGTGGCTGTGGGTTAGGCAGAGGGCTCTCAGATATGACACCAACAGCACAGTTTACTCAAAAAATAACAATAACTTGATAAACCGGACTTCATTAAATAAAAACTTTTGCTCTGCAAAAATACATTGTTAAGAGAAGGATTTTTCTCCCAAGTCACATTGGGAGAAAAATGCATGCAAATCACATATCTGACTTAGGACTTGTAAGCAGTACATAAGTTTTTAAAACTTGCAAATATACAGCAAGGAAACAAACCACCCATTGAAAACATAGGCCAACGATTTGAACAGATATTTAACCAGAGAAGATGTACAGGCGACAAATAAACGAATGAGAAGATTCTTGACATCACTAGTCTTTAGGGAAATGCAAATTACAGCCAGGATGAGATACACTCCACACATATCAGAATGGCTAAAATAATTCTTTTAAAAGCTGACAGTACTAAGTAATGTTAAGGAAGTGAAACAACTTGAACTCTTGTGTGTTGCTGGTGGGGTGCAAAATAAAATAGTCACTTTAAAAACTGCTCAGAAGTTTCTTATAAAGTTAAATGCTTACCATATGACCTAGCAATCCCACACACCAAGAAATAGGTACACACAAAAACCCATATGTGAACTCTTAGAGCCTATGAAAACAACCCGAATTTCCTTCACCAGTTGAATGGATAAATGAACTGTATAGCTCCAAATAATGGAATACTACTCAGCAATGAAAAGGAATAAGCTACTGATACACAGAACAGCATGGATGAACCCCACATCCATTGTGCTAAGTGAAAGAGCCATATTCAAAAGGCTACACATACTGTGATTCCACGTATCTAATATTCTGTCTATTTCTGACAGAGGAAGAAGAAAGATCAGAGGACAAAGCAGTGCCCCCAGTGTGCAGACACTCTTAAGTAAAATGTAGGCCCTTGCACACACCCCTCACCCACTTTTCCCACTACCCTCTTCCTACGTTCTTGGAAGCCTAGTCTATGTCACAGTATGCTCCTGTCACTTACACTATACCACACCTAGGACTCTCTCCCTCCCAGTCTTCTTCCTCCAAAGCCATCCCCTATTCATGAAATTCAAGCCACCATCCCTCAGCCTGTCCCAATTCTGCTCAGTTTTACCAGGAAAAAAACATGATTTATGTAATTGACACTAAGATTTGAATCACCACAGACAGCCCCTTTAATCTCTCAGAATTTTCATGCTTTTAGAGGTGAGATTTACAATCTCTATTTGATAGACCTTCAGACAATACTACTACAGGGTGAAATCACTTTTTTAAAAAAATCAAACTGTTTTTATGGCTGGGACAGAGGGAGCTGTAACCTGGAGGGTGATGGTTTCGGCAGGGCCCTTGCCCCTCAGTACCCTGATTCTCACAGCTTTTTCCTTGCTCCTGCTTCTGAGTCTGAGGGTTTGCCGCTTCATCATAGTTCAAGGAGCAACCTGGGGCAGCAATAGAGGCAACAGGGGCTCCAAGGGAGCAGGGGTGGTGAATCTGGATGGGGGGTGGGGAGCAGGGATGTCTTTGATGGTTGTTGTTTGAATGCATGAGTTACTTAAAACTAGCATTAGGAGAGCAGAGCCTGTCTATGTTGACTTCATAGGACTGAGGAAAAAGCAACTTTCTGCTAAATAAAGCTTAAGCCCTCCACTGGCACATTTTTAATTTGCTTTCTTTTCATTCTATTCAAATGACACACTTCAAAAATTATAAACCTTGATTCAAGTTAACATTTTAATTATTTTGAATGTCCAGAAGGGCTATTTGTAGGCATTCAGATTAGATTTTAAAATCACTGTAGTTTGATATTTTACTAAGAGTTTTAGAATCTTAGTTTTTGCAAAACAGATTCTAATTAAAATAAAGACTTTTGTTGGGATACAAATGAAACATATAGATTTAATTTACCATGACAACAAACTTTGCAGAGGGTCTGGTACCAATAGAGTTAAAAATGTAGCAGTATAATTAGAAGGGTTACATTTTACCATTTATAGTTACACACAGAAAAATATAACTGTAGTTGCCATGGCAACTCACATCTCAATCAGGATTTTCTTTCCTCCTTCAACTCTACCAATCAACTCACTGACAATAAAAACCACTGAAGAAGAGGTTGAACAAATACAGATGAGAAAATATAAAAGTACATAGCAAGCATTTAACTATGTGGTAATTTCCTAGGGAAATTTCTTAGGTGTGTTTCCACTATTTTAATTTTATCGGAAGCTATGTATTTTCTTCTCTGTCTTCCGAAACAATTCCAGAAAAAACCAGATTGGTGTTTTGGTAGTGGTGGTAGTGGTGGAATTGGCTTCATCGGTGGTCCTGAATCGCCATAATGGGTAACATCATAAATATTCTTATTGTCTGTTAAGAAACTACCTTAATTCAGTTTCACTAAGTTTCTTAAATGAGCTCCACATGCCATTTAACCACGGGCTCTCTAAGTCACATAAAAACATAGGAAGACTTGAATGTATCATAAACAGAATACAAACATTGAACAGTTGGTTCTGAAATTGGAAGTAACTTCAACATCAACTTCCTAGAAACGCTGTGTCCATATTTCATCATGATGTGACTGAATATCTTCCATGAATGGAGTCTATTGTCCATGCCCTGGCTCAAGGCTGGCAAAGGTTATCTTATCAATCTTGTGAAGGACTCAAAAATGAGGAAAAGTTTAACAACTTGAAAACTGAAGGCATACACTAGCAATTGCTAACAAATTGCTTTCTGATTCATATTCAAAAAGCAGAAAGTGGGAAAGGCAGACTTCACTGGCTCTTACCTGATAATTATCCACAGCGATGACATTTGTACTTTCTATGATATATATCACAATCTCAAGCACAGCCAGAGCTCAAATTACACAATAGCAAAGCATTAACACAAAAAAGAAACATGATATTCTGAAAAGGTACCTAAGCTTATCACAAATTATAAATGTATATCTATAAATGGTTATCTAGACATTTTTCGAAATGATATTGAATTTGTAATTACTAGATTTCCTGCTATGACTAAACATAACTGATAAAGAAGAATGCAGAGAATGCTTCTTGGATAGAAGTCCCATAGTTCTATACACACACACACACACACGCACACACACACATGCAAACATACACACGGACACACACACCATGCTCTCTGGTATTAGAACATTTGCCCCTCCTCTCCTTTCTTCTTGGAATGGTTCCACCCCTACCTCATCTCTGTACCTAGCTTTCTCTTGCTTACTCTTTAAGGTTTACCTTAAGCATCTCTTTTGATCCTACTATACCTCGAACACATTCTCTACTGTCTCCCTCTCCTTGGTCCACATATTTTGTGGCTATTGCAACTTCTGTGTTTATCATACCCTCAAGGACTCATTCTTAACTAGGGCCAATCTTCATGTTTAGTACTCCTGGCTCAAACTGACTCCCTTATACACTTTGTCTTTCTTGAAATTGGGACTAGGTCTTACACATCTCTGTATTCCTGGCTTTTAGCAAAGTGAGCTCCTAGCATTTAGTCAGAGATCAACAATTGTTTTGGAAAGACAGCGAGACATACACAGACACAGAGACACAGATACAGACAGGGGAAGTGAGGGGAGATTATATATGTATATTATATATATATGTATATATATATACACACACATACATACACACACTATATATATAATTAATATAAGCTATATATTATATATATAAACACACACACACACATATACAGTCTTCATAATTTAAGCATGTAGAATAAAGCCTAACAACAAAAAGATAAATATGATAATGGGTTGAGGGAAGCCCCTATTTTGTAGTTACTGAGAAACATTACAATACATTTATCAATATGTACTTATTGATAAGTTACTATGGATGAAGTCATACGGATGACTCAAAAAATTATAAGACGATGCCATCTAGCTAAGTACACCATGAAAATAAGTAATGTTCTAAGTAATGTTCTAAGATAATAAGTAATGTTCTAAGATAACCCCCTATGTGTAGACACACATCAAGGTTCCACTTTCATTGTCTTCAAATTTAGTATTTTCTCCAAAGGTAACTTCACTTTGAAGATACCATATTTAAAATCTCTGGGATCATTCCCAAACCTGGATCTCTGGCACCAACCTCTTACCTGAGCACCTCCCTCATTTCTCACTGTTCAGTAATTACCTCCACAAATATATCCTTTTAGTATCCCAGACTGTACCTGCTCAAATCAATGACAGCCTCTTAAGACCAATTGTGTATCCCATTCTGCTCCTGTTTCTTCCTGTACTGATCGGTGGCATCACTACACTTAAAATCACCCTGGGCTTGAAAACTTAGTATTATGTAATTCCTCTCTTTCCCCCAAATGCCACACCTCTTTCAGGACCTTTTCCCTGAACCCCCTTCTAGAAGCTTTCCCCACCACATCAGAGCTCCCAGAGAATGTTGATGCTTTTCTTATGATACCATAGCTGATCTTGTGTTGTGATTATTTGTGCCTCCATATTATCCAACTTTGAGAGCCATAAAGGACCCCAAACCCCTGCGGCCATGCTGCTGAGGGCATCACCTGGACAGGAAAGCCCCCTCTGTGAATCTCCTTTCCTTTCAGAGTTCCCTTGCCCTCCTTCCCTTCTGATGGCAGCTCCTGGGCAGTTGTTTTTGGAAAGTTTTATGCCCAGAGTGACTGGCTCCCCAGGCAAACCCGTCAAAGCGCCATCCAAATAAGGCTCGGAGTGTGCAACTGCCCCCCAGTGGTCATATTTTTTTTCTTGATCAGCATCCAGATCCCTCAAACTCACTATGATGACTATTGAATAAGAGAAATACAGGAGATAGGCCAGTGACAGTTTTGATGATTTAAGTGTGGATGACTGAATGTTTATATTATTGTGACACAAACTAATTTTATGTTATAAAAGGTAGGATAAAGTGCCTCTCAAAGAGTAACTATATCATCATGTTTGGTGGGGGGGATGAGATTCTCTGAGGAGAGCCTGGCACAGCAAAGGGAGAACTAGACCACCCACACAAATAATGAATATAAAACTGAGGAGTGGAAGTAAGAGGGGAGAGGAGAATGTGGGGGTGGGGGAGAGAAAAAGAGAGACGGAAGAAAGAAGGCATGAGAGGCTACTAAGGAAAAGAGCAACTGAATCAGGCCTGTAGAGAAATGTCAGCCAAGAAGAAATAACCAATAACTGGTGTGGTCAAAGAACTAAAGAACAGGAATTTGTAAAATCACATTTGACCTAGTTTGGTCTGGGCTTCTACAATGGACTGTTAGCAGTTCATTTTTATTAAAATCTTATACAAGTGGTATTAGGACAAATCAAGGCGGGAAGCTGCCGTCTCCTATACCTGAGTTAGTGTGAAGCAGACAGAACAGAACAGACATGAGTCAGAAGTGATATTCTGAAGAGAAACTAAATGAAAATATGGCCACAGGAACATAAGGGCCCCAACTGGCGGAGAAGATAGGATTCTAAGCAGACATGACCTTATACGCTAAGGGTCTATAGAAGGTATGGTGCATTTAAAACCAATTACGTGACTAGAACAGAGACCAAAGTGGAGTTATGAGGGATGGAAGCCAGGGAATAGCAGGCGGTCAGTGCTAAGGATGGGAGTCTTTATTTTAAGAACAATGATAAGTCATATTTTTCTTTAGGAGGGTGACATGTTTCAATTACCTTTTATAAATATCACTTGGGCAGCTGTGTGGAGAAGAGATCAGGGCAGTGGGTATCAGGGTGGATGAAGGGAGAATAACCAGGTAGCTACTACTGGAGTCCAAAGGAGATATGATGAAAGAAATGAAGGAGGTATATGGATGCAAGAGTCATTCTGGAGCTAAATTGATAAGATTTACTAGATGGATTGGATATTGATGATTAAGCAAAGAAAAATGTGAACAATAAGTTCAAGTTTTCAAGAGTGTCAACAGGCTGAAGGATAATGTTATTAATTAAGAT
This sequence comes from Lynx canadensis, assembly GCF_007474595.2. NCBI lineage: Eukaryota > Metazoa > Chordata > Mammalia > Carnivora > Felidae > Lynx > Lynx canadensis. Next base: position 51,745,024 of record NC_044303.2, on the reverse strand, counting down.
AGAGCACCAGGTTAGTGTGAAAAATTATGAATTTCCTTTTAAACATGTTAGGTTTGCAATGCTTTTGAAAAATTTAAATGAAGGTGTTGAGCAGGCAGTTGGCTATCTAAAGTAACTCAGAGAAGAGGTGTGGAGTGGATATAAATGAAGGAGTTAAGAGCACACACATGACCATTGAGGCTTTGGGCATGGGTGACCTGTGGAGGGGGAAAATACAGAATGAGAGGAAAGGGAGTACTTTGAGGTTTTAGGAGCATCAACAATTAAGGATTGGTAAAGGATGAGATAGTAAAGGAGACTGAGAAAGAATGGTTAAAGAAATGAAAGCCAGGAGTATATTTGGGATGGGGGGGGGGAGGAGAAGTTTCTCAAAAGATAGAAGAGAAATATCCTAAAGGCAAAAACAGCCAGTGATGCCTTTTGAAAGGTCAAGTAGTCACAGAGGCTGATATGTCAGCAAGAATTTATCTGAAGGTCATTAGTGACCTTGAGGAGAGCTGTTTCTGTGAACTAATGATGATGAGAACCAGAAAATAAAGATGGCAAGTATCATCAATTTTTCTGAAAATTTTGGTTGTGATGAAGAGATCAGGTGCCTGTCAAATGAATTTGTATAATTAGGCTATTAATTTTTAAGAAGTTTATATTTTAAGATGAAAGGGTTTGAACATGGAAAGAGAAGGAAACCAGTGAAGCAGGGATTTGATCACAGAGGTAGAAGGAGAGACAGATGACAGTAACAGGGAAGAGCAATTATAAAAGCTAAAATCTTGATTCAGTCTTAATTAAAATGAAAAGAAATTATAAGTTCTGGGGGAACTGGATAAGAAGATTTCAAAAGAAATAATCTTGTTGACGTAGCTTGGTCATTCAAAATGCTATGCTGGTTGTTTCCCTTCTGACAAAAGAAGGTAGAGGAGGTCAGAGAATATTTTCATCCCAATGACCAAGGAGCTGCCTTAGAAACCAGCTAGAAAAGTTTTGACTTAAGTTCCAAAATTTACATGCTATGTCTTATTATCATGAATTATAGCTTCTCTCTTTAATCTTATTTTTTTTAAAAAAGGCAAGAGGCTTTCAAAGATATTTAACTCTTAACTCCAAAATTCTGTTTGATCCCCAGATCTTAACCTCTCACCATAAAACTAATGTATATCATACATAAAATGATACCTGTTTGAAAAAATTGCTTTTTTTCTCTCTGTTTGGTATAATATATGGTTATTTTAGAAAATTAAATTCTCTCATTTAATATCTAATTGAACTCACCAGTCTCATGCTAATTGATACAGAATTACATGCAGCTATAGTTATAGGTGTAGATACAGAAATAGATATAGACATAAACACAGTCTTATATAGTCTTAGCTATAGATAGATGTATACATATAAATATAGATAAAGGTGTGATATCATGGGTTCTTCTGCTGACCAAAAAGCTTGACACCCTTCTTAAGGCAGCTTGCATCAAACCTGTAATAGATTTTAATCCAAATACAATCCCAACACAAATTTTTAATCTAAACACAAATAAGTTTGATTTTTCCATATTCTGTAAGTCAAGAAAGGAACAACTGGGGGAATGGGGATGATCCATGGTGTCAAAGGCCACAGAGAGGTCAAGGGGGGAAAAGGTTGAAGAAAAGGACTCACTCCCACAATGGCTGGGAAGTCTGGCGGTCTTTTCAAATGTGCTGCAAAGACAGGGGTGTGTGAGAGAAAATGAAATCTCTGGGAAAGATTTGGTGATGGGAAAAATGAAGGTTCACAAAATGAACAGAAAAGAGAGTAAGAGTGTTAGTATTAAGGGGTAATTCTGTTACAGAAGACATGAGAAAGGGAAAAGAGAGGAGGAGACAAGTATATAAGTGAGGGATGAGGGAAATAAGGTTAGCACTGAGCTATTAGCTAGTATTAAAAACCATAGTCCCCCATTTTTATATTTTTGACCTATTTTCATTTTCTTTGTGTTCTTCTGGGGACAAAGATTTCTTTTTTAAGCCTTTGCTTCTTTTATCATTTAATAATTGCTTCTATTTTTCAGCTTTCACTAAAAAGGCTCTTTTTCAGCCCTAGGAATACACTGGCATTAAAGGTGAGAAACAGAAGCTTACTCCGAGCTCTTCCAAAGAAAAGCATTTTAGAAATCAAAGGCATTGCTATATTGTTATTATTCCCTCCTTCCCCTGAAAGCTTGGCATGACATTAGCTCTGATCCTCAAAGAGAAATCTTTCAGTTTAGCCATTATATTAATAATCTGTGCCTCTAAAAAAAGGAATGGATAGCTAAATTGATCAACCTAGTCCAATAATCTTCTCTTTCCCTTAGTTCTGGTGCTATGGACCTAATCCAGGAACTAGAAATAGGAGCATTGTGACTCATTTTATCTTCCATGTAAATTACATCCAGCAATGCATAAATTGTAAGGGCATATAGCCAAGCACTACCAGTTCTATGCAAACAGAGACCCAAAAGCTCAATGGGCATTGAAAGCATGAGATAGTAACTCATGAATAATCCTTCTGTATTTTTACACAGTTATATAACCAGTTTCTAATTGTAATGATAATTTACATTAATATTGGAATAATACATAGAAGATGAACGTAAGTTTTTGGAGATAATAAATATTTCTAAGTACCAGTTATTATCTATTAATACAAAATTGGATGGGTCTTAAAATACTCAGGAAACAATAGTAACTACCAAAACTCCTAGTTAATATTTCCCCCACTTCGGTAGCTCCATGAAAGGTATCACTCATAAAGAGAAAGCTAACTGACTGAGGGAAAAGAAGGTTATAAACTAGAAACATAATCCATACTTGGCAGTTCATATAATTGGAAGTCACCTATAGATGAGGAGGCTTAAAAAGAAAATATTTTAACAGATAAGATAGATGTAATTCCAAGTTGTGATTGTTCAACATGTTTAATAATTATGCATATATGAATAATATAAAATATATGCAAATATATTTTCTGCACAGCAGATGAAAATTTTGGGAAATAAAGCAATCTAATACTAAACAAACACATTGTTTAATAAATTCTTGTTTCCAATTGTTGAATTGGAAAAGGAAGACCCATTGGAACACGGAAATGTTTGGTGGAGATATTCTAGGGGCTGATGACATAAAAAAACAATTTTGGATCCCCTAAAGCAAAACCAAATCAGAGACTTATTTTTCTTTGTGTGGTAGAGATGGCATAGACTGTAGGAGTTCTCCACATGTGTCTGCTTCTTTGAAGGTCATGGTAGGCTCCATTTTGGTGCACTGATATACCCCCAGATCCTAGAACAATATCTGGCACACAATAATCACCCAATAAGTTAAATGATTGTTGACATTCCTAGCATGGATTTTGTAGAACAAGGTGCCCTCCACACGGTCTATAATTTTAGTTATAATTATTGCTAGCGACAAAACATTGAAGTATAAACAACCCTTTTATCCCTTAAAGTTTACGAAGAACTTGCCAGTCATATCCTCACCCAGTCATACCGGTTCATCACAGCCTGGAGGCAGTGGTGCACCGGGAGTCCATAGCGGAGCCCAGCCTGGTGCTGGACTCCGTTCTCTCCTCTGCTGCTTGTATGGGTTGAATTGTGTGCCCCCAAAATTCATATGTTGAAGCCCTAACCCACAGTGCCTCAGATGCAACTTTATTTGGAAATAGGGACAACGCAGATGTAATTAGTTAGGTTAGGAGGAGGTCATAATGGAGTAGAAAGGGCCACGTATGTTATATGACTGGTATTCTCTTAAGAAGGGGAAATGTGGACAGACATGCCCTCAGGGAGAACACCAGCTAAAGATGGAGGGAGAGATCTGGGTGATGCTTATACCAACTCAGAAATGCCAAAGGGTGCCTGAAAACCACCAGAAACTGGGAGAGAGTGTAGAATAGATTCTCCCTCTCAGTGCTCAGTGGGAACCAACCTTGCCGAAATCTCGGTCTTGGACTTCTAACCTCTGGAACTGTGACAAACATTTTTGTTAAGCCACCCAGTCTGTAGGACTTTGCTACAGCAGCCCTTAGCAAACGAATACAGCTACATACTCCTTGCAGATCTCCTACCAGACGCACCGGTACCCTGACCTCACTCCCACTGGGCACCGTCTTATTCAGCACTCAGAGTTCACAAGACAGCCTCCGATTTATTGCAAAGATTCTGCAATTATACATTGTCAAATTCCAACACATTCTTCCATCAAGTTACCCAGCAATTACATCTGACTCCTTTCCCTTACCTTCTGCTTGCTCCCATGCTTGGAGTGGCACTGCAACCAGGAGGAGGTGGCGGAAACCAGGACTGTCTGTTAGGAAACGACATCGTTGATAAACATGGTGCTTGAAAGACCTGATCCCACCCACATGTCTACCAGGAAAGGCTGAAAATAATTTTACAGTTAAAAGGCATTGAGATGACTTTTCTATAAGCTTTGGAAATAAAATGAAAACTATTTCATCAACTCAATAGGAAGTAACTAGCCTACAATCTAGGCTCTCTGCTCACAAGTAAGCTCCTTTCCCTGCTTTCCTGACACGAATATGTGGACATTTCTTAAAGAGAAACATGAAAAGAATCTGGAAAATAATATTTGTTAAATCTAGCTAGTGGGTTCATCAGTGTTTATCATCAACATACTTCTTTTTATTTTTCTGCATATCTGAAATATTTTATAATAAAAAACAATCTACTCTAAATATGGTTTTTAAAAAGCTACATGATAAAAAACTCTGAAAGTAAGAATAATGAAAACATATGTGAATGTCACAGTAATATTAACCTCAATTATATATACATATATGTATATAAATATATATGTGTGTATATGCATAAATATAAACACATGAATATCCAATTAGAAAGATGTCTTCACATTCCCAGGATGTAATTTTAACTGATAGAGATAGCTAAGGGCTCTGTCAAAAAGACTTAGATATGGACCAAAAATAAAGACATTCAGAGGAGAGTGACATATCAGAGGAAAGCCCAGAGAAGGAAAGTCTGGGATAAGGAGAGAAGGAGAGCTGGCTTTAAATTTCTGAAGCAGGTCTATTCTCTGAGGCACTACAGGACTGAACTAAGATTTTAAAAATGGGCATAAATCAAAGCATATTTCAGCTCAATGTAAGTAGTCAATGCTACTCACAAGAGCTAGTCAAATGTATATCACAAAAATAAGAGTCTTATTGCTGGCTTCAATGATCCTGAATTATGTCTAACCTGCCAGAGGAAAGATTCTTGCAGTGGGTAGGAGATGTGAAATTTGGGTCCAAGAGAAAGGTGATCACATTTTCTGAGACTCTGCAGACACAACCAGAATTCCAGCTACAGGAGCATTTTTGGCAAATATCCAGTCTATCAACAAACATTGAACACCTACCCTACACTAGGCACGGTCCTAGGTGCAGGCAAAGAAAATAAAACATTTTAGAAGTACTGAAGTTCATGAACTTGTTTTCCATTGGATCATGATTCACTAGCACTGTGTTCTCTTCAGCAAGCAAAAATTGCTTCCACCGTCACACTCTGTCTCATGAAGAATATTCTGCCACCACAGGTCTACCTAAATAAATCGAAGTCAGCACAAGCAGAAGGTGGGAGGCCAGGCAGAGGATTTCAGAGAAGGAAGAAATAAACACACAAACACAGATTGATGTCTTGAGATAGGGCCTTTGACTCTACTTGGAAATAGGGTCAACGCAATCTGCAGAGGAGGCAGCAGCAATGCAGGCTGAATGCAGGAGCATGGCAACATTTGTCCACACCACAGCCATTATTTCAGGGTAAGGCATCCCCTGTCGCAGGGCTCTACTAAAAGTGCTACCTGAAGTAGCTTACCCTTTGGTGAGCTCTGTCATTGAAAATATTACCTAGGTATTCAAGACCCCAAAGGAGCTGGAGAAAAGACTGCATCTTTGAAAAGGAAATTAGGGGGAAAAGGAACAAAGTTTGAGGACATCAGAATCCAGTAGGCATTGGATCCCTCAAAAGGGAGGAAGAAACAATGATGAGAGAGCAACTTCTGAATGCTGCCTGCAGATCTTGGTAGATGATTTGGTTCAGAAATTAATAAAATACAGCCCTCTCCAGAATATCGACAGGAGGCAGATACAACAAGCCCATCATACCTCTTTTTCTTTACAGGAGTTGTAGCAGAGGCAGGAGCCGGGGGGTTGGTGGTGTTTCCACTGAACGAACCTCCAGTTTGCCTGTGTAATCACAACAAACCACATTCTTGAAACTTTTTTATGCGGTCCCACCTTTGAAAGGTCTTATAATCTACTCATATTCCCACCTGCTCTCTAACCACCACAAAATGTTTCAATGACAAAGGAAGGACGGAAAACAAGTTCTTCCTTAGTTTACCCATTTTATGAATCCTCAGGTCCTCATCTAAGTAATTAGAACTGAAGGAACTGAATTAAGTCATTCATTATATGACATTGTGTGTCTGAAATCCAGACCAACGAAATTCTCATGTGCTCTGGGTTCATAATATATATTTCATATTGTATATATTGTGACTAACAGAATTATATTGCGATTTTTTGCATTAAAAGCACTAGGCTGTTGGGGCACCTGGGTGGCTCAGTCGGTTAAGTGTCTGACTTCGGCTCAGGTCATGGTCTCACAGTTTGTGAGTTCGACCCATGTCAGGCACTGTGCTGACAGCTCAGAGCCTGGAGCCTGCTTCAGATTCTGTGTCTCCCTCTCTCTCTGCCCCTCCCCCTCCCCTGCTCATGCTCTGTCTCTTTGTCTCTCTCAAAAATAAATAACCATTAACAAAACATTTTAAAGCACTAGGTTGTTTAAGAAAACATTTAAAAATCACACCATTTTAAATCTCTATTTAGCATTTATTAATGTACATAGACCTTCAAAAAAAAAATGGAAGTGACCCAGGCCTGTTTCAACTACTGACAGGTGTGCTCCAACGTGAGAATTCCTTAATTTTAAACAAAAATTTAAAAACCAACTCTGTTTTCAAAAATCCACCTAGTTTGGCTGTTTATAATCACCACTAGTACGTTCCAGAGAGAATGTACTTCATCTAAACAGATTGCTAGCAAACCTATGATTTCATGACTCAGATGAATTGTAACATGATGGGTGTTTTGAAAGACAAGTGATAGTGGTCATAAAAACAAGGAAAAATAAAGTTCTGTCGGGGAAAAATAAACAATAAAATATACAATGGGAATTAAGGAGGGCACTTGTTGTAATGAGCACTGGGTGTTGTATATTAAGTGATGAATCACAAAATTTTACACCTGAAACCAGCATTACATGTATGTTAACTAACTGGAACTTAAGTGTTAAAGTCCAAATAGTAAATATTTAAAGCTTCGTGGACCATTTCCTTCTTTCTACCTAAACTCTGAATAAGCAACAGGAGGGTGATTTTGTTATAGTTGAAACTTTGGCCTGAGCAGGTATACCTGGTTTATCTTGAACACATACAAAGAAATACACTTTACTCTTAAAATGTAACTTCAGTCAGTACATACGTCTTTGCTGCTTCTGGTGATCGAAACGTGGACGTGTTTCTGGTAAAAAAAAAAAAAAAAGAAAAAAAAAAAGAAAGGGGGGGCAAAAATTTGAGCAGCCACAAAGAATAAGTACTTGCATCAATTTACAACTGTCCATGAATTTAGAATTGTTATTTAAAGTTAGACATTATTTGAGAGAAAGAAAAAGAAAGCATCAGTATTTGAATAAATTTGATAAGGTGATCTTTTTGCCTTATGCTAGATTCTAAAGGAAATCTTTTTATATCAGAAAATTCAGTATCGTTTAAGCCCAATGCTTTTATTTGTGGAGTTCAGGGATTTTCTTTAGCAATAAGAATGTAAAATTGGCATTCACATGTATTTCACACTCTTGTCACCAGGATGACTTAAAACAAAAACATGAATGTCATAAGAACAATGACCTGAAGCAAGGGCTCTCTTGATTTTTAAGCAAGGCAACAAAGATTTTCTATTTCTCTAACCATGAGGAGGAACAATGGTTTTCACTCCAGAATTTTTGTGTTTAAAAAATGGAGGATAAGAATTTACAGAAAGATATCAAGTAGGACAGAAGAATTGTAAGTAAATAAGTAATGCTTAGAAAACTATTGTACTTGGGTCTTTCCCAAAGTCAATAGATACTGGTACCTATTAGTTAGTCGGTTATCCAAGGTATTGGCCTTATATGTGTTAGTGGCATCATTTCTGTCTGAGATCCTTTATAAAGAAACAAGACAAAAGTTTGGATGAACATTCAGATCATTAAAGTCCTTTCAGACCTTTTTCACGAAAGAATAACTTCACAATATAACCTTTCACTAGTAAAGAGATTTGTTTTCAGGTGTTACATTTTAGAATATTTTGCAATTAAACAAAAACTACTTAAACCAAAATCTATTTATGAAGCTATTTTGATACAGCTTGGAATTTTTTAAATTTATGTTTTTCTACTAGCCTCTCTGATTCACTGAGCATTTAACTCACTATTTTATATTCTTTATTGTTTAATAATACAGTTGACCCTTGAACCACACGGATTTGAATGGCATGGGTCCACTTATATGTAGAATTTTTTGATAAATACACTACAGTATTGTAAATGTATTTTCTCTTCCTTATGATTTCCTTAATAACATTTTCTTGTTTCTAGCTTACTTTATTGTAATGATTCAGGATAGGATAAATATAACACACAAAATATGTGTTAATCAACTGTTTATGTTATCAGAAAGGCTTCTGGTCAAGAGTAGGGTATAGTAGTTAAGTTTTGGGAGTCAAAAGTTATATGTGGATTTTCGATTGCACAGGGGTCAATGCCCCTAAACCCTGTGTTGTCAAACATACATCCAGCCAATGACAGTACTTCCCAAGTCTGTAAAACACATCAATGGAAGACAAGTATTTTTCTAAATATTTTGTGGCATAGACAATACTATATGTTTGCCAAACTCATTTTCGTTTCCTACTGAGCACACAGGAAGACCACATTTCCCATTCTTCATTGATATTAGTTGGGGCCATGTGATTGAGTTCTAGACTAAAGAATGTGAGCAGAAATGTTGTTTGCACTTTCAGACCCATCCTAAAACCTCTTGTGTAATTATCTATGCTCTTTCTTCCTCTTCCACTATAGTTTTTGGTGCCCTGTGTTGAAGATGGAAGCATCAAAACATGAAAAGAACTTAGGTCTCTGAGTTGACTTCATGGAGCTGAGACATCCCCTATGCTTCTAGCCTAACACACTGGACTCTGAAGAGAATGAACAGTAATCTTCTGTTGTGTTAAACCACAATAGATTTGGGGGCAATAGAGGGAACTTGTTAAAAGAGTCACTCTACCCTGGTGAATTAGTTTACTGTAACTAACACATTGAGTTAATAGCCCCTACTGGCCATTAAATCTCAGGTCTCCTAGATGTGTCTGTCCCTTGTGTCAGGAAAGACAAATCAGGAATCCCATACTGCAGACCCTCCTTCCCTTTCTTCTCTCACGTCAGATAGGATAGGAAGTTTCTTCCTGAGACACGGAGCTATCCTGGGGAGCATTCTGCAGGCTTGCACAAAACTAGGATGTAGAAAAATTAGGTTCAGGAAAACAAAAGGTCAGCAAAACTTTTCTATTGATCCGACATTATGGATCTACTATAACTTTCTCTAAACTTTTAATTTTACTGTCAACTTTAGTACATGACTTTATATAAGCTACTCTTGGAAAGATGGGCACTAACTTTGCCTCATTCTAAAAAATAATTAATGTGGGAAAAAATATGATTTAACTGTCATAAATTTAAAATGATTTCAATTCATAATGTCATCTTGATATGTGTAACTAAAATATGGGGTAAATAACTCTAATACATTAAAATGCTATGAGTTAACTCCAAACAAGGTTTTGTTTATAGTGCATAATGCCACAAATTGATAGCTCTTGAATGCAAAAAGGAAGGAAGGTTGAAATCTTCCAGAGCTCCATATTCTCAACAGACTGTTCACAATATAGGCTTTAACTTGTACAGGCTCCTAGAATCCATGTATAAAAAACTCATATCTAAGGTGATCGTCAGGCAAAGGACTATGAATATATACCTTTCACTAACTGCTACTGAGCCTCTGGGATGTTTATATTTAAAGGGCTCTGCAATAAACCACTATGGGTACCATAAGTAAGATGTCAGATGACTGTAAATCTTAAATCTTAAATGTTCCTTGGAGGGGTGCCTAGATGGCTCAGTCAGTTAAGCATCCAGCTATTAATTTTGGCTCAGGTCATGACCTCATGGTTCATAAGATTGAGCCCCACATTGGGCTCAGTGCTGACAATGTGGAGCCTTCGTGAGATTCTCTCTCTCCCTCTCTCCCTCTCTGCCCCTCCCCCACTCTCACACATGCTCTCTCAAAAATAAATAAATAAACTTTAAAAATAAAATAAAATTAAAAAGAATTAAATGTTCCTTGGAAACTCTACTCAGACTTTATAGCTATCTATGAGACCCTAACATGAGACAAAAGTAATCTTGGGAAATTGCTACTCTGGTACATGGAAACCAACAATTTATCTAAAGTAAACAGATCCTTAATATCAAACATTCTCAATGTTTAAATAAAGGCAAAGTCTGATGTTAAAATTAAATGAAATTACTCAAAATGCTACGGTGTAAATCTATGTAGGCAATAGTGCATGTAATAATAAAAATAGCTACCTACTCTTTGCTGCTTACTGTATACATGTTAGTCTCTACTCTTTAAAACATCCTCACAAGGGAGGTATAATTATTTTCATTTTATAGATGAAGAAATGGAGTCTCAGAGAAAGTGAGTGACTTTTTCTTGGTCACCCAACTAGGAAGTGGTTTGTCTCCAAAATCGTCCCAGTAGAGCCCAATGTCCTACATCTAATTTTGTAGTGTGATAGTTTCAACACTCATCTGTTGGGTCAACATGTCTTCCTTCACTACTGTTCTTCACCTCCAGGATCTCTCCTATGCCACTAGGGGGATCAGTCTATGAGTAATAGTGGAGGGAACTGTAAACCACCATTCCAATACATATGTCAGTTTCTTATTAGGAAGATTAACTTTACTTTGTATTTCTCTTGAAAATTAAGTTTTTTCCAACCTGTGTATGGAATAGGTTGTTTTGAGAAGCGTCAATCTTAGAAACAGTAAATACCCAAATATGGTAATTAGCAGCATGATCAAAAGACCCAAAGGAAAAGTTACATTTCCACAAGAGAACACTAGAGGTCACCCTAACCTAGGTTTTTCAAATTAGTCAAACCACCTTTAGGATTTGGGCCATATTGCATGCTACATACGTAGTTATTTACTTATGTTTCTTTAGAACACCTCATACTTTAACCTACATATATATTTTTAAAAATACAACTCCAAAGTACTTTTCTTCTATTCATTTAAAATAAATGCATTATTTGGAGCATGTAACTTTTGATCTCAGGGTTGTGGATTTGAGCCCCACGATGGGTGTATAGATTACTTGAAAACAAAATTTTTTAAAAAATTAAAATTAAGTAACAAATAAAATAAATGTGTTCTTGAAATGCATACGCACATGTATACCAGATGTTTGTTGGTCATCTTCCTCCTAAAATTATTTCATATCTTACATTTAGAGTGGCCAGCGTTATGAAAATCTGACTCCTGCTAATAGGACTTGCCTTTCTGTACTGATTCCTGAGTTCTCTCCATCACATCTATTTCCACACTTAGAGGATGTAGCATACTATTGGAACTCAGGACTTCCTGGGGAATGAGCTGACCAAACATGCCACTAAACTTCTGGGTAAATAAACCGGGTAATCTCTGGCCTCATTTTCTAGTGTATAAAATGAAGGACTTTTGGGCTAGATTAGTGGTTCTGAATTTTGGTTGCACATTAGAATCACTTCATAAGTTTTAAAAATGCCCGACTCTCACCTCAGACTAATTAAATCAGAGTTTTGGGGGTGAGGGGTGCTGGGACCAAGTTATCAGTAAAGTTTCAAAGCTCTCTCAGTGATTCTAAATTGCAGCTGAGGCTAAGAACAACTCAACTGATTAGTCTGTAAGGTCTAGTCTAATTCATTGCTAATGAATGAATTAGGCTCTGTCTTGACTGGCCTAATATAGACCTTCAAATACACAGCTTACAAAGCCTCCCACCTATTGCCCTTTCTTAAGGCATAATTATCTCACTTCCAGATTCATTCCTAGAAATAGGGTTTCCATCTTCAATTAATGGTGCAACAGGACAGCCCTCAAGGCCACCATGAATGGACAATTATTTTGACTCCTCTTTCCACTCAGTGCCATGGAGATGAGATCTTGCGCAAATACTCTACACACTCATTTTTGTTGAGGCTATTAATTACAAGAGAGAAATTAACTTCTTAGGAACACCAGTGTGGATCAGCCTGTATTAAAGAAACTGGTTTGAAAACCTATGAATAGTGCAGAAGTATATACATTTCCTACATGAATTAATACTGGCAAATACTGAGTATAGAATCTATAAGACACCATAAATTACAGCACATCTGCTTAAAATACAGCAGGTGGCATTTTTGTCTACAATGACAGCATATCTTTAGCTACAGAGAATGACCTCAACTGTCAATGGTCTCAGGTGTCCATTGTCTAGACTCCAACTAAAGATGTTAACTTTACTCTTTATATGCTTATTAAGTATCACTACCAAATATAAAATAAAAGTGTGATTTGTAGCATTTACACTTCAATCTAAATAGACATTGCTCAATTTTCTCCATAGAAATGAGCCCTTTCCCTCTGTGTAGGAAGGAACTAACAACAGGCACAACACAAGGGACCCTTCTATAAGCCATATGGGGACTCTGCTGCCGCCACAAAAATAGTTTCACCTTGTAAAGAGCTAATGGCTTTATACTAGAGAGGATAAAAATGATTGTATTATTATAATTTACAGTCTGTCCATAAAAACAGAAACTGATGTTTTTCCACCAGGGGGATGGAAAGACCAAAAGTCAGAACGAGAACTGACTACTCATATTCACAAAAATAACTAGATTCTCCATTTTAAACCAAACAGTTTCCATGGAGTGTCCACCCTACTTATACCCAAACCAGTTTCTTCAGAATTGTTTTTATCAATCTAATATTGGCAAGATTTTAGGAAAACAGAATATTGAGTCAAGATTTTGTGAATTTTGAAGAAGGTAATTTGATCTGAATAGCCCTTCTGTCCCTGGATATAAAATATCTTGTTCAAAATTTACTTTTGCAAACATTTAAATACCTCATGCTTGACAAAAAAAGGGGATTTAATACACATTATGCATTCTGCTTACATGATTAAAAAAACATCTTACCTGTCTAAAGTGTCATCAGATCTGTATCGACTAATTGTAGCTTTTGGCTCATCTCTCTCATTTGCTTTCCTGTAGCAAAAAATAGTTACAGAAGATCAAATAAATTACCAAAGAGTTTATAACCTATCATGCCTTTGGTAAAATTTTGGCCTATTCAAGTAGGAGATGTACATGTTACCAAGGAAAGACAGCTTCAGAGTATCTAAATCCAAGGTTTTGACTTGGATGGAATAAATTATGGCAAACCCAACTCCCTATGCTAATAAATGAATTCTTCTCTAGGTCCAATTATTTCTAACTTCAATGCAACATATTTAAATTGGAGATAAGGATAGGCAAAACAAACAACATGATATGCAAAATAGTTAATAACTAATATGTACTCTTGTCAATACTGTTGACTTTTACATCATAGGACTTAAACACAATAGACTTAAAATCAGCTATGTTTTGTTTGCAGAATTTTAGTAGCACCCTACGCCAGGTCAACAGGCTAAATACAAATAGCTTTATTTAAACTTCAGCACCGTGGACAGGGTTGAAAAAAAGAACTTGCTGAGTGAAGGGAGAGGGAAGAAAGGAAAAGAAGGAAACAGGAAAAGTTGGAGAAAAATGAAAAGCAAGTGGGAGAAGAGAGGAAGGATAGATGTAAGGAGGAGAGGTGAATAAAGGGAGATAAGGAGAAGTAGGGAGAAGAGAGACAGAAAGCAAAGAAAGTTGAGGAAGACAGGTAAGCAGAACAAAGGGAAGAGGAAAGACGACGAAAAGGGAAGAGAGGATAGGAGCTTCAAAATAGGAATCAAGATCATCAAAGCAAATGGGAATATCTTGATCAGACTGCAGCAAAAACAAGCTGTTTAATGCCTTATATAGCTCTGTGATACAGAAAAAGCAAGCTCTTTGGGGAATTTTGCCATGATTCACTGTGTTTGCATTTCAAAGTATCATTTGAAGCTGACAGATCAAAGATACTGAATCAGAAAATGTACTAAAACAGTATATGCACTTAAAATTTAATTTTTAACTTGATATAGTGTACTTTTATTAGACAAAATTTTTAAGGTAAATAATATACTATGCACCATGTTGGTGACTATGAGGAAATCAAGAATAAAAACTACGGACCCTACCCTCACAGAGACAAGTTAGATGTGTACATACAAAAGAACAAAATGGCTTGTGTCATAAAAAATGTTCAGGTAAAGTGCAAGGAAGTTCTAAGGTGAGACAGTTTATTTCTTGGTAAAAGAATCAGAGAGGGCCTTATGGATAGGGTGCAGTTTGAGCAGGGCTTCAGAGGATAAATAGATGTGAACATTTTCAAACAGAAGCAGAGGGAACAGTGTCTGTTGATGAAAGAGAAAAGTAAAGACAAATGCAATTCCCTTTTATTTTTTTTAACGTTTTTATTTATTTTGAGAGAGAGAGAGAGACAGGGTGCAAGCTGGGGAGGGGCAGAGAGAGAGAGGGAGACACAGAATCCGAAGCAGATTCCAGGCTCTGAGCTGTCAGCAGAGAGCCTGACGCAGAGCTCAAACTCATGGACCACAAGATCACAACCTGAGCCAAGTCAGACACTTAACCCACTGAGCCACCCAGGCGCCCTGCAACTACCTGAGTTTTAAAGCAACCTCAGAGTGAAATCACAGTATAGTCCACCATTGTGTTTAATGCATGAATGCAAAGGGGCACTGCGGGGCCATCTGGTCCCCTTCTGTGAAACAGCCCCTTCTCAAACAGCCTCCTTTGTGTCTCATTAGCTGACTTTATTCTTCCTAGCACTTATGGAAATACAAACATGTTGTATCGTGTTTATTTATTTTCAGTCTCTCCCGTCCTCCATCTTCAGCTAAGATGTGGGTTCTATGGAAGCAGGGACTTTGTTTTGTTCCCAGTCCTCAGTCCAGTGCTTGGTTGACAACTGACCTCTCTGTAGGTATTTGTGCTACCAGGCTTATTTGACTGGTTTAAACAATCTGGCAGAAGTACATGGCAAAATTTCTTAGTTTGTGCATACTGTGAAGCTGTTATCTAAGGTAAGGAGAATATATTGTTTATTTTCCCTTTCCTTTATTATCAGTCTGCTCACAGGAAGCTTTTGCACACGTTGCCACTTCTGCTGGAAGCAATTCTCATGCCCACCAGCTGCCCTTCCCTACTCGGAAACCCCTCCTCATTCTTTGAACAGCAATGCTGACACCAAAGACCTTTTTCTGGGTGACATCTATGATTAATTCAAACAGACTTGGGCTCTCTCTTCTCTATTACCATGGCACTGTCACACACTTCCCCAATAGCACTTCCATGGTAGATTTTAGTATTGTAGTCTATGGATCCATATGTTTCCAGAACCCTAAGGCCAAGGGTGGTGTCTTATGCATCTCTGTATTCCCAGCACCTGATACTATGTCAAGCATATGGTAGATGTTCCAAATGGTGTTCAGTACCTAAAGTGGGTACAGCCTCTGTGAAATGTCAGAAAATGGCCAAGTGGGCATCTATCTGAGCAAGCGCAAGGAGAAAAATAACCTGCACTTCCCTTCTAAGAACATGTTTTGAGACACTAGTTATGAGTCAACAGGAAAACATCATGGGCTCGCACATTTTTGTTACTGAAGATATAAGTTCAATGTGCTGCTTTAGACAGAATGTTGTCCACCAATAGGAAGGGCTCAGGAAACCAGTATAGTTTAAAATATAAATAAGCACATAAAGCATTAAACTCTTGTCCTAAAACACACTAAGAATATGAAGATTACTTTTCACTGCCATACTCCAAAACAAGTATATTTGTTCTGAATAGTTCCAGAGAAAGAAAAATAAAATGGAGGGAACAATTGCCACTGGTGGCTGGACTGAAATAATCAGATTCCTTTTGTTTGGTGAGATGAGAGCCAAGAGGAAACCAGGCTGAAATCTTCAGAGTCATGAAGAGCAAGGAGAGGGCAGAAGTAGTCACAGAATGATCAATCAGATGAACTAAGGCTGGGAACCAGAACACCCAACAGATTCTAAGAAGATTCTAAGCTCGGTACCCTCAGAACAGGTCAAAATTATGAACAGGTTTAAAAGGTTTAGAAACATTCATGAATAGGGGCGCCTGGGTGGCTCAGTCAGTTAAGCGGCCGACTTCGGCTCAGGCCATGATCTCGCGGTCTGTGAGTTCTAGTCCCGTATCGGGCTCTGTGCTAACAGTTCAGAGCCTGGAGCCTGCTTCAGATTCTGTATCTCCCTCTCTCTCTGACCCTCCCCTGTTCATGCTCTGTCTCTCCCTGTCTCAAAAATAAATAAACGTTAAAAAAAAATTAAAAAAAAGAAACATTCATGAATAAAAGTTTATAAAATATTCAAGGTGTCTACCTAACTTTTTTCTTTTTTTTAAGTGTATCTATTTGAGAGAGAGAGAAAGAGAATGAGCGGGGGAGGGGTAGAAAGAGAGGGAGAGAGAGAGAGAATCCCAAACAGGCTCTGTGCTGTCAGTGAGGATCCCAACTCAGAGCTCCATCCCATGAACTGTGAAGTCATGACCTGAGCCAAAATCAAGAATCAGAGGCCTAACTGACTGAGCCACCCAGGCACCCCAAGGTGTCTACTTAACTTTTTAAAGTCCACGCCATGAAAAACAATCACACTCTTACTAAGTATGTCTTGGTGGCACACAGACACGGTCTACTGGACCAGATAAAACTTGTGTCTGATACTTGGGTTCTTTTGATGGGTGTGGTTGTTTGTATGTGTGTGAGCATAAATGTGTTTTAACAAGAATATTATCTGCTTATGTGATCAATCTTAGATCAGTTACATTATTGTGATTACGAGTTTTGCCTGATTCTTTCTACAATATGTCTGTCAGTCTTTTTACACTCGGTATCATTTAATGGTTTTCCACAAGCCTAGAAGTTTCTAAAAAGAAGGTACTGCTCATAAAGCAGGTGGATTCTAGGACTGTTATTTCTGTATTTTAGGGGTTCCTTTTCCTAAGGTTCAGAGATCTCTTATCCGGTCACATTTCTGTGAACCATTTTCCCATCAAGAGGGTCCTTTCCTTTCCCCATCAAGTGGGCTACCTCAGGGGATTGGTTATTCTACACCTCCAAACTGTGGTTCTGGAAGCATAGAGCTGCAGAAGCAAAGACTTTGCCTTATGGAAACTCCTGATGATATCACAGAGTCTTCCAGAATGCCAGGGAAAGCCTGAGGCAAGCCACAAATATTCAGTTTGTCTTGAACAAGTCTTCTCTCAAAACTATAGTCTTTGTGTTTCTTCTAATGATGTAACTTGTCTGAAACACCCACCTGTCCAAGGCATCATGGGAGTTATGTCGACTGAGCACCACCCTACCATAATTTTCATCTCTGCAGAGAAAGAACAAAATTAAGTCACATGCAAAGTTCCCACAGTATTTGGTAAATAAGGGAGATGGGGGAAGGAGCTCACAATTTAGGGCAAGATGAGTTCATTTTATTTCAGGCATAAGAACACAACTATGCATTTATTTTTATTAGTCTCCCTTTAAAAGTGCATGATGAAAAGAAACAAGTTTGTCAGTACAAATAATAATTATTCTGATATATCCCATCAGGTTTCCATATGATTCAATAATGGGATGAGTATTTTTTTTTTTATCAGAGTGTGGGAACATGTACATATCTACCTTGTGTGCATTACAAGAGTGCTTTTCTGCAGGAAGGCAAAAGCTTTCTACAAAAATATTTTAAATTATGTCCTTTATACTTGGACATTTTCATTGGATGGGCTTGATAGTTTTCCTTGACAAAAAGTAGGAAAATAAGTACCAATATTTGTGGCTAAGAAGGTGGATCATTCACAGGAGATTTAAACCATCTTTGAACCATGAGAATACATAGTTTGCTTTTTTTGGTTCTTAAAATAACCTTATGAGGGGCGCCTGGGTGGCTCAGTCGGTTAAGCATCTGACTTCGGCTCAGGTCATGATCTCACACTTGGTGGGTTCGAGCCCGTATCGGGCTCTGTGCTGACAACTTAGAGCCTGGAGCCTGCTTCGAATTCTGTGTCTCCCTCTCTCTCTGTTCCTCCCTAGCTCATGCTCTGTCTCTCTCTCTCCTTCAAAAATAAATAAAACATTAAAAAAATAATAATCCTATGAATTAGGCAAGGAAGACTCTGTCACATCCAATTCACAGAAGAAGAAATTGATCGGAGATTTTGTGGTTTCCCTAAGACTAAAAGGTTAGTAAGTGACAGACGTGGGTCTAGGACCCAGATCTTTTTATTTCAAACCTCTGCTTTTTCCTACTGCTTAACCCTTCATACATAGCCCTTCATACATACATAAACCTTCATACATAAAATCCCAAACCATGTCTTTCTTATTTGTACGGTGGACCTGAAAGTACAGGCAATTTTAGGAAATGTCAAAACATGTAGAAGAGCTTTGGGCATTGAACCAAAGCCAAAGAGTAAGTACCTGAGCCTTTTTCATGTCAACCCAACCAAACCTGAAATACCACATTGTTCCTGGGTCTGCTCCCTTAATGTTACTCAACACTCTGGAACAATTTGTAATAAAGCTGTACAAGAAACTGCGGTGGATAATTAAAAAGAAAGATGAACGGTGAGGTTGAAACAATCCCAGCAAATTTATACCCTCAAAAATCCCAAGAGAATTGTTTCATCTCTCTTGGTATCCCTTTCTCAAGTTTATGAGAGAGTAGTGGACACCAGACACATCCTTACCTGAAGAAGAATCATAACACACAGCCCAGAAGTGGGCCAGTAGGAGTGGGCAAAGCATCAGAGCCAATTTCCCCCTGCATTCAGCAGCTGGCACGTCCTCTAAGCCGGCTTCCCTGAGCCTTTGTAAAGGAGGCACGCCTGGCATAAAACCATCATTCCTACCAATTACAATTTGTCTTAGACATCTCTGTTTTCACCCATCTGTGCATATATTTGCAGCACAGAATTTATGATTCACGTTTGACATCACTCTACCATTAGGGAAGACAGAAATGCCATATTAGGCTCTGACAGAAGTAGTAAATGTGTTACTAAAGGAAATAATCGTTGTCCATGAATGTTAACTCCAAAAGTCAGTGTGAGTCTCTAAATACACCTATATTCCCTTAAAATAATAATATTTAATGACAGAAACTAATAGACATCTTCATTTAATGGTTACAAGTATGTCCCGCAAATGACTATATATGGGCAGTTTAGTAGAAAGCCTACAGTAAATATCCTGTAATGCAGAGCTTCTCAACTTTAGCACCATGACACTACAGGCTTGATAATTTTGTGTTGTGGGGAGAGCCCTGTGCATCGTAGGATGTGTAGTGGCATCCATGACCTCTACCCACTAGATGTCAGGAGCACTCCCCAATTTTGATAACTGAAAATGTCTCCAGACCTTTGCAAACATCCCCTGGAGACACAACTGCCTCTGAATGAGGACCATCAGTGTAACAGAAAGACAATGGGTCATGTTAAAATCTCAATTCCATCACTTCATAGTTGTGGGGATTTGACAAGTTACTTAAACTTTCTGGGCCTCATATCTTTCTTCCATAAAATATAGGATGCAATAACTACCTTGTGTGATTTGTGAGATTTTTTTTAATTTGAGAGAAAGAGAGAGCATGCAAGTAGGAGAGAGAGAGAGAGAGAGAGAGAGGAGAATCTCAAACAGGCTCCATGCTCAGTGTGGAACCGGATGCTGGGCTCAATCCCAGGGCTGTGAGATCATGACCTGAGCCAAGATCAAGAGTTGGATGCTTAACTGACTGAGCCACCCAGGTGCCCCAAGATTTTGTGGTACTTTATATGTAAAGTATGTACCTAGTATCAAGTATGACACATAAGAGGGAAACAAAAAATATATGTATATGTGTCATATAATTTGTAATAAATATATCTGGGCTGGACAAATGTCTATGTTGGCAATGAGGTGATATGCCTACAGTTGTAGTTTTTAGGTCTATAACATATAGCTAGTAGAAGCAATGCTCAAAACAGACAAAACTTTCTTGGTGGCCAATGTTTTCCCTTACAAAGTAATATTACATTTACCACCCACTGAGTACCTAGATATATATGACCATTGGGACTAAAATGAATTGAGAATGCATTGACTTCGTTTGCACATATCAAAATTTTAGATAAATTATTATTAAATTTGCAAATTAGGAATCATACTATTATTTGTTTCAACTGACATAATTAACATGCATCTGGAATCTCCCTACCATGAATTGAATATTATCTTTTGGGAAACTGGAAAGTCATGTTCTTTTCTGTTTATCAAATAAACACAAATGTCTATTCAGTTCTAACAATGAAACTCTGCTTTTTCTCCCTGATGACTCACATCCTTTTTGGTATGTGGATAATAAAAATGGTAGAGATAGTCTTGAAAATCTGAAAGCTGATATATTAGGTCATGTAACAGTATTTTGAGGAATGTGCTTGCTTTCCAGATGGCCGCTAGCTTCCCAACTAGAGAATGGCTCTCCCTACTTGTCCACATACCCACCCTCTCCACACCCTCTTACTTTTCTTCTTCAGGACGGTTTTTGATCCAGCTGTTATCCTGCAAGAAGTTCCTTCTTTTGTTCACCTCATGGAAACCCTGTTGCCTCAGTGTGGTCCCCTGCGTGGTACTCTTCATATCTGTCAACAGAAAAAAATAAGAAACTGGGCAGTGTAATTGCATGGGGCTGAGAGTGAGTTTGTTAACCTCGATGTCTCGAGAGGCACATCTGATTGGCCAGCATCAATCTTCTAGACTGACAAGGCCAGTACTGTTTCAGAGTAGGATGTGCTGGCAAGAAAGAACAAATCCCACATCTCATCATCAAAGATAACATATAAAATTGCTTAGGTGCCAACTGAAACTGACAGTGTGGCATTCAGGAGGCCTCGTGAGGCACCCAGGAATACAGAACCATGGGCTTGAGATAAACCAAGCCAGGGTTTGGTGGGTTGGCCATTTTATTTAAAAAGAAATATGCTTCAGAAGTACACACAATATTTTTTAAAGTACCTACTAACTAAAAGTCAAGCAGGTCTGGTGCTTTTGATTATAAGTAACTGAATTCTTTAATCTCAGGGGAGTCAGAAGCCCAGAATGTCCCCCACACAAAAGGACATTTGTATTGATTTTTTACAAAATCTTTGAATTGCAATTACATGAGTAAAAGCTATAGCACCCTTACATTTTCCTGAAGCCTAACTTGGCAATGCTAATTAAGTTAGATTGTTGCTTCTAAACATTCAATATCTATATAAAAGAATTAGGAGCTATGAGTTGTTTTTCTCATATACTTAAGTTTTCTGAGTAAGGAAAATATTATCTACATTACCATTTCCTGTGGGAGACATTTTTCTCAAGGTAAAATTTGACATGCTGCCTTCCAGGAAGGATCTAAAAGAAAAATAGAGAGGGGCGCCTGGGTGGCGCAGTCGGTTAAGCGTCCGACTTCAGCCAGGTCACGATCTCGCGGTCCGTGAGTTCGAGCCCCGCGTCGGGCTCTGGGCTGATGGCTCGGAGCCTGGAGCCTGTTTCCGATTCTGTGTCTCCCTCTCTCTCTGCCCCTCCCCCGTTCAAGCTCTGTCTCTCTCTGTCCCAAAAATAAATAAACGTTGAAAAAAAAAATTTAAAAAAAAAGAAAAATAGAGAGAGGGAGATACACGACAATGACTCTAAGAATCTACAAGTGACTTTTCATTGCTAATAAAACACATTTTTCAATGACATTAAGAAAGTCACATGATCTGGTACAACAAATACATGACATAAAGTGCCCCCTAAGAACCAGAGAGTTCGTTGATTCCAACGTATTTATTTTACAGATGTAAAAATTAAGGCCAAGGGGCACCTGGGTGGCTCAGTCAGTTAAGCATCCAACTCTTGGTCTTGGCAGTTTGTGATCCCACAGTTCGTGAGATCCAGCCCCATGTCAAACTCTGGCTGACAGCGCAGAGCCTGCTTGAGGTTCTCTCTCTCTGCCCTCCATCCTCTCTCTCTCAAAAGAAATAAATAAACTAAAAAAAAAAAAAAAAATGAAATTGAGGCCAAGAGCAGTTAGTGTCCCCTATATTATATAACAAGCAATTGGCTGAATGAGGTCATCAATTAACTCATTTATTCAATCAATAAATACGCATCGAATGCCTATAGTATGCTTGGCACTAAGCCAGGAGCTGGAGACAAAAAGATAAGTGAAAGAAATGTTTGCTCAGGTCAATAGGGAGATAGTGACATGGAATTCACAGCACAATATGTACAGTGCCCTGAGAAAGGAAGTGACCCCTGGGGAAGCCAAAGTGAGTAACAGGGCTGAATTATGACTTTGTGAGTCCTAGACACTTTTGCTTTCATCGGCCTCTTCCCTCACACACACACATACACATGCACGCACATGCCCACACCATTAAAAATTATATTTTACAACTGTTAGTATAAAAGTGAAAAATAGGGGCGCCTGGGTGGCGCAGTCGGTTAAGCGTCCAACTTCAGCCAGGTCACGATCTCACGGTCCGTGAGTTCGAGCCCCGTGTCAGGCTCTGGGCTGATGGCTCAGAGCCTGGAACCTGTTTCTGATTCTGTGTCTCCCTCTCTCTCTGCCCCTCCCCCATTCATGCTCTGTCTCTCTCTCTGTCCCAAAAATAAATAAACGTTGGAAAAAAAAAAAAAAAAGTAAAAGTGAAAAATAATCCAGGTTGGACTCATTATTATATATTATTACTATAATATTTATTTTTTCTTCTGTTGTTATAAAGAATTAAAATTAGAACCTTTTTGTAGGCTTCTAAAGGTATACTAGGCCATAGGCGCTGCTTTTTTCTGCTTAATGGTTATGTTGGCCCTGGGCTTTCCTGAAATGTGACATTTTCAGTTTTAAAACTGAAAAAGTCCTGGGCAAATGAAGATGTGGATGCCTGGTCCCCCTACGTGGTATATTATGTTTTTTGCAGAATCCATCCAACCATACAGTGTATGAAATGTTGGAGGCACATCAGATCTCAAGTCAAAAGTAAGTCATAGGCCCAGCTTTATCACATCAAAGTTATGTAACAGAACCACATAATCTCCCTGTAAAATGGGCTAATGAAACTTGCCATCATAAGCTTGTGATGATTAGGCATGCCTGGGTGCTTTGGTCAGTTGTGTGTCCGACTTCGGCTCAGGTCATGATCTCGTGGTTTGTGAGTTTGAGCCCCACGTGGGGCTCTGTGCTGACAGCTCAGAGCCTGGAGCCTGCTTTGGATTCTGAGTCTCCATCTCTCTGCCCCTCCCCACCTCGTTCTCTCTCTCTCTCTCTCTCTTTCTCTCTCTCTCTTTCAAAAGTAAATAAACATTAAAAAAATAAATTTGTGATGATTAAATGAATAATGTGCACAAAAATCGCTCTGTTCAACTCTAAGTACTATTTCAACTTAAGACCATGTTATCAGGCTATAGGACCTGAAATGGCAAAGACACATTTCTTTGGATCACATCATTGTTTTCCTTGGGGTCTTATTTTAGAATGTCATACCCCTGCCCTAGAGTAGGTGAGAAGTGGAATGTGCCGGTGCCCAGACCAGGTCTACCTGTCTGGTGTTTGGCACTATGGGCTCATGACTACACCTGGTCTAGAGAATTGCCTTTAACTAGTGGGGCTGTCTGGTTACACACACTCCCCACACACTACAACCTGCAGTGCTGAATTACCAAGGGTAAAATGTGGGTCTCTTGCCTCAAGGTAGAGCCAATTCTGCAGGTGATTTGTGCTTCAGAGCTCCCTCATCTATCAAATGAGGTGAAATACGGCTGCTTTGAAGGTCAAATTAGATGACATATGTAAAGTGTCTAATTATTGCCCAACACATGGAAAGTGCTCAATTTTTAACCTCATGCCTCTATCATCTTGGAAAGAAGAGATCAAATACAGAAGGCAGGTGTGGTTGGGTGTGGGGAGGGGATGGAACAGCCTTGAATTTGGGCCACTGGGTGTGCAAGGAGTGTGGGCAACCTCTGGCTGGCTGTTTCTGAAGCTCACTAAAATTTGGCAGAATTGGGTGGAAAAGAGGAATGTGAAGACACACTTCAATCTCAGCTACTTCATTTCCCCCTCAGTTTGGCCCAGCTTCTCTGGGTTCTTGGCTCGCCTTTTCCTATTTCTAAGTGGGCTCCAATAAATTCTCTTCCTGAGCTGGTAAAGACGTGGAGAGTTCATAGCTGACTGAAATGAGATTCTGAGGTGGTCAAAATACTGAATATATATTTGATGATATAGTTGTAAACACTGCAAATTTAAGTGTAAGATACAGGCCAAGGTAAATGGAGAAAAGGCATTTTACAATTGTCTACTTGTCTGTCTCTTTCAAAAGACTGACAGTCCTGTGGGCAAGACCTGAGTCTTTCCCTTCTAGATCTCTGGCGCCTGGGACAGACAGAGTAGATGCTCCTCAGGTGCCTATTATGAGCTGTATTGTGTCTCTCCCAAAATTCCTATGTTGAAGCCCAACGCCCAGTACCTCAAGATGTGACTGTATTTGAATACAGAGCCTTTAAAGGGATGATTAAGTTAAAGTGAGGCCATTAGGTGGGCCCTAATCCTACCTGTCTAGTGATCTTATAAAAGGAGGAATTTGGGACGCACAAAGAGACACCAGGGGTGTATGTGCAGAGAAAAGGACATGGGGGGACACAGAAAGTGGCCATCTGCAAGCCAAGGAGAGAGTCCACAAGAGAAACCAAACCTGACAGCACCTTGATCTTGGATTTCTAGCCTTCAGAACTGTGAAAGAATAAACTTCTGTTGTTTAAGTCAACCAGTCTGTGGTATTTTGTTATGGCAGCACTAGCAAACAAATAGAGTACTTATGGGAAACATGATTTAAACATTTCTAACATAGTTAGGTCATTCAAAGGGCTTTGTGTCACCCTGTCTCTGACCTGTGCCCTTTGTGTCTTCAACTGTCCTACTGCACAGGGCAACTACTGATAGCAAGAGCATCTGCTCTGAACAGGATACCTCACAGGCATTGTCTCACCCTTGCATAAGCTCTGTGAGTTAGCTATTATTACTTCCATCTCCCAGATGAGACAACTGAATCTCAGGGAGAGTATGTAACATACCTATGGTGGGAAGAAGCAGAATCTGTCTTCTAAACCAAAGCCAACTCTTTCCATATCAACCAGCAGCAATGCTCATCACAAATCATTGCAAGACTAGACCCGTACCCTGACATTAGGGTGAGAAGAAAGGGGGACAGAAGCGGCCCACCTGATTCTAGACATTTCACTCTTTGGAAGTCCCATGAGCTCTGGCCCCTAGTGCTTGGCAGTAGGAGCACCAGGACAGCCTCTGCAGCAAAAAACCCTCACAGAGAAGGCTTCTCTGTGCACTCCTTGATATTCTCTTGGTTATGAACATACGTCTACACAAAAAACTTGTGCAAGAATGGTCATAGCAGCATTATTCAAAATAGCCCAAAGTGGAAACAACACAAATGTCCATCAATGGATGAATGGGTACATAACATATGGTATATTCATATAATATGAAAATGCTATATTCATACATATTACTCAGCAATTGTTAAAAGCTGAAGTATTGGGGCACCTGGGCAGCTCAGGACATTAAGCACCCAACTCTTGATTTTGGCTCAGGTCATGATCTCACGGTTCTTGAGATTGAGCCCCGCATCAGGCTCTGTGCTGACAGTATGGAGCCTGCTTAGGCTACATACTACAACATGAATGAAGCTTGAAACATGCTAAATGAAAGAAGCCAGACATAAAACACCACATTTGTGTGATTCTATATGGATGTTGTTTATTAGATTTTCTTTGGTATTCTACTCACATCCCACCTCAATTCTCCTCCCAAGCAAGGCTTCTGCTACCCCTTTAAGTTCTGCTGGGTAAGGAGGAGAGTTCAGACAATAATAACACTTTACATAACTTTATAGAACTTTATAATTTATCCCATTTGGTTTCCACAACATTTAAGAGTGATATAATTCCACAACAACATGGGTGGAACTAGAGTGTATTATGCTAAGTGAAATAAGTCAGACAGAGAAAGAGAAATACCATATGATTTCACTTATATGTGGAATCTAAAACAACAACAATAACAAACAAACAAATAAAACAGAAACAGACTCATAAATACAGAGAACAAACTGGTCGTTGCCAGAGGGGATGGGGATGGGGGAATTGGAAAATAGGTGAAAGGGATTAAGAAGTACGAACTTCCAGCTATCAAATAAATAACTCATGGAAGTGAAAGGTTCACCATGGGAAATACACTCAATAATTTTGTAGTAACATTGTGTGGTGATAGATGGTAACTGCATTTACAGTAGGGAGCACTCAGTAATATAAAGAATTGTCAAAATCACTACATTGTATACTTGAAATAAATATAACATTGCATGACAACTGTACTTCAATTAAAAAAAATACAGTGATCTAATCCCTACTTTGCAGAGGCAGAAGCAGAGACTCGGCTCAAATAGCTAATGAGTGGCAAAGCTGGGACTCGACCTGGGGCTTTCTAGCTGGAGGCTCATCATTATTTCCTCTATGCCAGAGACTCCCACATCCTCAGCACTTCCTGCAGAGTTGTACAGAGAAAAGCAGGTATCTCCTCTTTACATTATATTTAGAGAATGGCCCTAATCAGATCCAGCATTCTGCTAGAGGGTCTGATATTTTCATGCCTTCTGTAGCTAGGCATTCTCCAAAAGGCCTGGTTAAATGGAGTCAAAAGAGATAAGACATCCAAGAAACTCATGGCCCTTAACCTCTTTCTCCCAGACAAGCTTCGGGTGTCCTGTAAACACCTCACTGGCTCCACCCCAGAGTCTCTGTAATACTTTCTAGGAAAGGTTCCAACAATCCCACTTGCTCTAAGAAACTTGGTTCTATCCTGTTGCCTCTTCCAATGAAAGTCCCTGGGAAGGACTTAGCTTTTTGTGCTTCACTCTCCCTCTTCTCTCAAACTAGGATGCCATGCAGAAGGTAGGAGCCGCCATCTTGGGACCATGGACTAACCATGAGGACTAAGGGTCGCATACTACGAAGGGCAGAGTGGGAAGTTGAAGGAACCTGGTGCATTGACAGTATCACAGAGCTGCCACCATTGACCTGGATTATCTATCTCTTGACTTCTCCTTGGAAGAGAAAAAGAAACCTACTAGTTCATTCAGAAGATTGTTTCTCCATATTTTTATTACTCAAGCTTAATGTTCTTCCTGCCTATTATGAGTCCATTGTGGAGCAAGTAGAAGGTGTAAGGTGTAAAAAAGCCACGATGGCCTACAAAATATAAGATATCTGTGACTCTTTTATCAGTAAAACACTATTTCTTACAATATGTCCATGTGTTTAATGTTCCTAGCAAGAAGAATTCCTTGTTGAGTCCCTACTATTGCTTCACATGCTTTGTGCATATTATTTTATTTAATCCTTCCAAATGAGTACTACCACCTCTAATTATAGGAATCCAAAACTCAGAGAGGTTAAATAACCTGCCCAAGGTCACACAGTAAGTGGCAGAACCAGGAATTATAATTAGGTCCACACTAGTGCAATGCCAAGGCTGTTTTGAGTACATGATACTACATGTTGCTCAAAGTACTGTGTGATATAGCCAACACCAGACACTCAGGGAAATGCCCTGGAGTTCCAAAAGATGGGAGATAATGAAAGAGGAGCTGGGAGGAGCAGTAGTAATGAATGGTTGTTCCAGTATCCCCGGACAGCTCAGCCTCGAGCCTCACCCCTCCTGAATCTACACTCAAGTCATGAGTGGCCTGGCACTATTCCTGATTGGACTCCTTTCCTGGATAGATCTCCCTGCTAGATAACTTAATAATGTTTTATACTCTTCCCTAGCCTATTGTGTCCACTGACACAAAGTAAATGAGAAAGGAACATGTAACATATTCTATTTTCAGGTGGTAATAGTTTAATAAATATACAGAGGGTTTTTTTAATGAACGTAACTAATATTGCGAGAAAATAAATTTTTCTCATTAAATCTGCATGTGTTCCTCTTATACCCCTCACACAATCTCCTTCAGCCCCACTTTTGTGTCTATATGTGTCTGTAAGGTATCTAATAATGCTGCCTTAGTAGCCTCAGTTCAGCCAATTTGACTTATTTCCAAGTGCTGTCCTTCAGTTTCATTCCAAATAAGTTTTTTAACTTCTCAGGAGAAAGATGAGACTCTAATGTTGGCTCCTCAAAACACTGTTACCAGTGCATATGCCTCACTGATGGCAGATTACCAGTAACTCTATTTTATTTTATTTTTTATTAAAAATATTTATGTATTTTTGAAAGAGAGTGTGTGTATGCAAGTGGGGGAGGGGCAGAGGGAGAAGGAGAGAGAGAATCCCAGGCAGGCTCCACATTGTCAGCGCAGAGCCCAATATGGGGCTTGGACCCACAAGCCATGAGATCATGACCTGAGCCAAAACCAAGAGTCAGACACTTAACTGACTGAGAGACCCAGGCACCCCACGAGCAACTGTATTTTAAATGTGGTATTTTATGGGAAAAGATGTATGAAAGCTGTTTGTCTCTATTATAGTGGGAATTTAAAAAAACCTTTTCCTTTAAAGCATCAAATGCTTAAGTTGAAAATTCTAGTATGAAATCATGACGTCAAGTCAATAAAGATAGAGAGAAAAACTTTTCAGCTTCTGGATCATCTTTCGTTTCCTCTTTGTGGCCAAGCAGCAGAAAGAGCTGGTTTTTACCCGATGCTCACAGCCTACACACAAAGACATCTGTCCTTAGGTTTTAGATGAAATCATTCTCCTTAAGCTCTGAATCACAGAAGCAATTAAGTTTCTTAGTTCTCTTTGGATGTATTTGAAACTATCAAACATCTCCTATTTCTTTGATTTGTCTTCTCAGTTTTTCTTCATCTCCTTATGGTCTGTCTCAATTTTCTTCAGTGTTTTCTATTTGTAATAAGAGCATTTCCCCAAGATCCCTTAGGTCTGTTAGGTTAAACCCAATCTCAGTCCCAGCTCCACCCGTCCCAACCCTAAAAATTTCCGGGGCCACCTCCTAAGCTACACTCTTTTCCTTCATCATTTGGGTCTTCTTGAAAAAAAGACTGTGAATCGGTCTTCCCATCCCACACAAGGGCAAAATGACTCTTGGCTTACCTAATAAGGCCTTCACTATTCTCTGCTAACTTTCTATTCAGAAAGATCTGGTGAGCAAAGAAACCGGAATGGGTGTTGCATAGAGGAAAGGGAATAGGAAAAATGAGGCAGAAAAGAGCAGAATATAGGCTAACAAACTAGAGGATGAAAGGAGAAAGGGAAAAAAAAAAGAAAAAAATCAATTCTGACCACTGGTCATGTGATAGTGTCAGCTCTATTGAGTTCAGATTTTACATGTATTATCTCATTTAAGACCTACACAATGCTTTAAGTTTGACGCTGTTATTATCCTCATTCCACACTTAAATGAAACTTTATGATGAATGATTTCAATGAAGTCAGACTCTTTGCAGAAGGTAGGGCAAGAGTTGGAAATGTGGGCAGTGGCTGAAAGTAGTTGTTTCTGGAAAGAGGTTTTAGGATGAGTAGCTTACCTGAGGCTGCAAAGCTAGTGCACAGCTGGTATTCAACCTGGTAATGAAGTTCCTGTCCCAGAAGCCCAGGAAACAAAAGGGACTGATGGGTGGAAAGTGACAGGCTAAAAGAAAGGGTGAGAAGAATGACTTTTCCTCCACTGTAGATTGCTGATGGACCTCAACCGAGAGTAAGATTGGAGTAGGCTTTCTTGGATCATTGTACCAAGGTATGCAGAGATCTGCATTGAGTGATATTTCGATATTTTAACTCCAAAATCTTCCAATTTATCAAACTTCTTTTTTATTTTTTAAAAATTTTTAAAATTTTTTTTAATGTTTATTTATTTTTGAGACAGAGAGAGACAGAGTGCGAGTGGGGGAGGGGCAGAGAGAGAGGGAGACACAGAATCTGAAACAGGCTCCAGGCTCTGAGCTGTCAGCACAGAGCCCGATGCGGGGCTCAGACCCACGAACCGTGAGATCATGACCTGAGCCGAAGTCGGACGCTTAACTGACTGAGCCACCCAGGTGCCCCTCAAACTTCTAATACACCTTATATCTTTATGAAAAAGAACTCAAAGAGTCGCCTAGGGGAAATCACTGTAGTGATGGAAAGTATTAAGAAGCTAAGGTAGAATAAGGAAATAAATATAGCAAAAATGGCTAGAAAATGGCATATGTACATTCACCTCTGTGTATGAAAGTCTAGAGGGTTTCACGGCTCAATAATAGTGCCATACGCACCAGGACTTGCTTCCCAAAAATCACTAGTAACTGGGAAAACCCCCTAGAAACTGGAAAAAGACAAATGCTACTAAACTATTTTCTATAGAAGAATAAGAGGAGCCCGGTAATTACAAACCAATAAAGAGAAGCCTTAGTTTCTGGAAAATAAATAAAACAAACCCCAAACAACAATTACCACCTAAAAGAACATGAAATATCCTGGAAGGAGAAAACAAACAGGTCTTCATGAAGAGCAAACATTAACAAGTCCATTTAAATTAATGGATAGTGTTTAGCCTTCACATGCAGCGTAGAAGGAAATCCAATAATTATCAGGCTGGTAAGGACTCATTTAGCTTGCTGGGATGGTTAGAAATTTGCTATTTCTTCAGTCACACAGCCTCACAGTCTGAGCTTAGCACTGGGAAACTTGCTTACTGATGGTAAAACAGTTGGGAATGTAGTGCAGATGAAAGCTTTCAACCAGCCAGATGTCTACATGCTACCGGTTCTCTGGTACCCACCATAAAATTTTCTGACTGTTCTATTTTTACTATGAGCCCCCACCTGCCCGGGTTGCTACCACCTAGCTTTTCCATGGAATGACAGCATCAAGTTCTAGCATGAAGAGTCTTACTGTCTGGGACAATGATCTGTTTCACTTTATTAAAGACACTGATCTAATATTCATTAGTAAAAAACACTAACAAAAATTATCTATCACCTGAGCCCTTCATGGGCTATTTCCTTTTTTTTTTTAAGTTTATTTCTTTATTTTGAGAGGTGAGAGAGCAAGGAAGGGGCAGAGAGAGAGAGAGAGAGAGGGAGAAAGAGGATCCCAAGCAGGCTCCAAGTCACCAGCCTAGAGCCGGACATGGGGCTCAGTCTCATGAACCATGAAATCATGACCTGAGCTGAAATCAAGAGTCAGACGCTTAACTGACTGATCCACCCAGTGCCTCTAATGGGCTATTTTCAGTTCTATCCGAAAGCATTTGTTAAATGAATTAAAACCCAAATTTTTACCACGGACTATGAACCAAAACCCCATTAGTTACTGTAAGTACTTTACCATATTTCACATTCACAATGGCTCTGTCATAAGGTAATTCTTTATCCCAATTTTATACAGTATTATCTTTTTCATTATATCAGTAATACATGCTCAGTAGAAAATGCATAAAGTCAAAGAAAGCACAAAGAAAAAATGAGACACCTTTCATGTATCATTATTTTCTTCAAAGGTTCTCTTTGCCTATTAGATTTCACTGATCCACATTTTTCAATGTCATTAAAAATATTTAAATGATTATTCCTTCTGCAACTAAAATATATTTCATTTTATGTGACCATCTATTATTATAACATAATTTCTCTGTTGTTTCCAACAAAACCATACAAAAATCTTTGATCACATGTCTGATTATTTTCTTTGGATGGATCCCTAGAAGTAAAATTACTTGCTAAGGGAGATAACTTCTAAAATCTTCTTGATCCCTATTGCCAAATCTCCTTCCTTAAACCTTGTCAGTTTATAATGCACCAGCAGCATATAAATGTCCATACATTTGCCAGCACTTAGAATTACCATTTATTAATCTCTTTAATAATTTAAAGAGATTCTATTCTATTCTATTCCTACATATCTCTCGATTGTATTTCTTTCTGTATTCAAGCTACCAATTCAAACTGCCATAATCTCTTTGTTACTATTTTAACAGCTTCCTAGGTGTATTCCCAAGTGTCTAGACCTAATCTCTTCTAACCCATTCTCTACCGAAGCAGCCACCATCTTGCTTAAAACTCTTCAGTGGTGCTTCATCTCCGTCAGGATAAAAGTCAAGTTGTTAACAAGGCTCACAGGTCCACAGATGCTGCCTAGTCTCTCCCCACTCCCCATTCCTCACTCAAGCTCTAGTTTCAGCCACACTAAGTCATGCCAATTCCTTGAGGGTTTCATCAATTTTACCAACTTTAGGCTGTTGCTTACTCTCTGCACTATGCCTAAAACAGTCTTCATTCTGAGCTTTCCTTGCCCCTTACTCTCTTTTACAGGAAAGACTTCTATTCATTCTTCAGGTCACATAACCTCCCAGAAGCATTCAGTGACACCATTGCAACCTGGCCCCCCACCTCTCCAGGCTGAATTAAGGGCCCTACCAAGTGTTGAAATAGCAAAGAGTATCTCTCCATAAAAACATTTACCAAACAGATTGCCTGTTAGTGTGGCTGACTATCCTTCTATCCCCAGGGCACAACATGCATGCACACACACGTACACACAGAGTAAATCTTGAGAAAATTGAGAAATTGAGAAACAAGACCATCTTTGCCACAGTTGTGTTTCTAGAACTTATTACAGTACGTGGCACATAATCAGTTCTAGAGGGATATTTGTTGGACAAATAAGATTAATTAAATGTTTACACATGTTTTCTTATAATTTTTAAAAAATTTTTTTTTCAACGTTTATTTATTTTGGGACAGAGAGAGACAGAGCATGAACGGGGGAGGGGCAGAGAGAGAGGGAGACACAGAATGGGAAACAGGCTCCAGGCTCTGAGCCATCAGCCCAGAGCCCGACGCGGGGCTCGAACTCACAGACCGCGAGATCGTGACCTGGCTGAAGTCGGACGCTTAACCGACTGCGCCACCCAGGCACCCCAAATTTTTTAAAAAATATTTTAGGGGTGCCTGGTTGGCTCACTCAGTTAAGTGTCTGACTCTTGATTTTGGGTCAGGTCATGATCCCAGGGTCATGGGATTGAGCCCTGCATGAGGCTTCATGCTGAGTGTGGAGCCTGCTTAATATTCTCTCTCTCTCTCTCTCTCTCTCTCTCTCTCTCTCTCTCTCTCTCCCCCTTTACCCATCTCCTCTGCATGTGTGCGCTCTTCCTCTTCCTAAAAAAATTATAAGTAAATAAATAATAAATAAATAAATAAGAAAATACTTTATTGTTAAATGGAAACTCTAATACATAGGGAGTTATTTGGCTACTGGTGGAATGAATCCCTTTCCTATTGACATATGATTTTTCCTTTGTCACATATAAAATTCTTACATATTCTAGAATGTGGCTGTATGTTCCAGAAATCTGTTTTTAGTTTCTTGCAATAGAAACAAACTTTAATTATTATCTTTTTATAATACATTTTAGTGCCAGTGCAAGCACCCCTAATTAATTTCCTATGTATAAATGCTATCAGCTATTCCCATCTATTTATTTCTTTCAGATAAACTTTAAAATTATTTCATCTATTTCCAAAATAAATATTCTTTTGGAACTTTTGATCAGAATTGCATGAACCCTATAAAATGATTTGGGAAGAGGTGACATTTATGATATTCAAACTGTCCATCCAGGAAGGTTTTACTCAAAAAATTCTTTGTTTCTTACAGTAAATTTTTGTGATTTTTTAAAAATCAGGGTCCCACATTTTTCTTTTGGAGATTTTTTTTCAGAGATTTTTTTTGATGTTTTACTTTTCTTTGTGCTATTTTAAAAGAAATCGTAATACAATACATATGTCATTAAGAATTCTAAAATTTCTTTTTATGTACTGGTGCTGTGAGATATGCATGATTGTACAAGTTACCCTTGGTTCAAAGTAGGATAACGATTAAATCCAAGTCTCTCTGTACTCTAACCTCCTGCAGTTTTTTTTTACATGAATTCCTTTCAAACTTTTACCTAATGACAAAGGAGAGGATGCTGGGAAGGAATGGGGAAAAGGGAAGAATTGTTGCAGAGCATTTTTCTACAAAACGTTTTAACTAAAATTAGCTCTCAGTGCAGATGTACCATGAGGCATCTGTGCATTTTCTCAAATACCGCCAGTCTCCTGGGATGTTGATATTCCAGTTTGAAACTATGGTCTACATTACTTTCCCCCAGGAGGTTCCATATAAAGGGGACTTAATCATATTTTAGGCCAGGGAAACTTGGGTCTAGAAATGTAGAATAAATAATTTAGATGCTTAGAGCTCTCAATACACATCTATGATGAGGATTCAGTAACATTAATTCTCATGTCTAGAAGTAAGCCAGTTGTCATTTAATGGACAGCCATAAAATACACTCTTCCAATTAATAATCACAATAAAAGGATGACTTGTATCCTTAATAAGTTTAGCAGCTAACATAAAATGCAATCTGATAAATATAGCTGTCATTTGACAAAGCATCCATTTGAAGAAGGGCCTTTCCCAAATTCTAAAATCACATGGATTTTTACAACAGTAAACTAGAAACACTTAAGAAACACATGTGATGAAGACTTTTGATTAAAAGGTAAATTCTGAGCAATTGAAAACAGTACATAGATATTAATACATAAAATGCTTATTTCAAAGTTCTCAGCAAGAGAAAAGGAAATTTGATCAACAAATGGCCTAGACGCAGATAGTATCAGAAGACAAACTGTGTGGGACAACAGAGATTTCCTTTGGACTGCTGGCCAAGGATTTTATTACTTCCTTCTTAAAGAATGCTTCAAGTTAATGCCTGAAACTTAGGGACACCCTCAGTTAAATCATGTTAGTGAATTATATGCAGCTCATTCCACAGCATGAGTTCAGCCATTCAGAGCATATTCTCTTTGTTTTGTTTACAGAAAAATGATTGTTTTAGGTATTTCAGTCAAAACTCCAGTGGTTAGAGAAGACAACCGGGAAAGCAGAATGGTACTGCAGCTACAGAATGGTGGCTGAGCTGAGGATGTCACTGATTAGGTGCACCACAACCTCCACACATGCCACATTGCCTTCCTACAGAGGGCTGACTGCTCCTTGGATAGAAACTCTGGGAACACAATGAATAACAAGACTGAGCCCAGAAACCACAAATAAAAATGTCTCATTATGTCATGGTCACACTGTACACACAAGTATATTACTGGAGAAAGACATTCTTATTTCTATATCATTTTAGCCCTTTTATAAAGCCAGAGGGAAGCTCATTTATTGCTACTATATATTTTATGTGAAAGAAATTTGAAAAAATCATTGAAAAAATTCAGTAAGACAAAGGTCAGTCTTCTCATTCTGGTTCTGTTAACCATGTCTTGGCAAGTTGCTCAACATTGATGTTTTTGTTGTCCTCATCTAAAAAATTCATGGGTTAGACTAGACAAGGCTATGCTCCATACGAATCAAATTATGTCAACTGGATTAAAGATTTACATGAAGCTAAAATTTTAATAAAAACCCTAGCTTGTTCATGTGTTCTGTGTCACATGATATTTAAAATCAACCAAATGTTTTACTAAAATTTCTACTGATAACATATCTCAGTTTTCTCAAATTGATTGTTGCAATAAAAATTGGAGTACAACAAATATCAGAAAGACTGTATCTGTTATATCACTGTGAAAGTGAAAGCCAGTGTTAAATTTGATCTCATTTCACGAAAACTCAACTTATAAACTACAAATGCTGATTACTATAGATGTTTGAAAGCCAAGTTATAAAGTTCCTCAGTAAACCTTTGGGAATTGACCTTTCAATCTCTGAGACACACATGACCTGGTCACCAATGGGAAGTGATGAGAACGTTAGAACGTAAGGCAGAGCCAGGTGTGCTGTGGGAAACACCCCTTTGGAGGGGACAGAGCTCCTGTTACAGACGACAAGTGATGGTGGGTTGGATTCTCACAGCTCTGTATCATGAATGGAAAAGGTGGAGAAACAAACACCAGTCAGAGAAGTTGGCTTTGCTATCAATTACAAAGGAAAGCCTGCTTAGAATAACTTTTCTATTCCTATCAAAGAATCTGTTTCTAAAACTGATTTTTCAGGACTAGGATATAAAAAGGTGGAAAATTGGTCCCCATCTACATTAATCAATTCTCAGATTAGAACCTAGGATATAATATAGAAAAGTTAGCCAATTGCACAGGAATCCCTGGAGGATGCCACACTCCTGCCAATTCACCCACCTTGCTTTATCCCATGGTACACTTATGCAAGAAATGTGATTTTTCTTACTGGGGGAAGATAGGATACAGGGGA
Source organism: Lynx canadensis (assembly GCF_007474595.2). Classification (NCBI taxonomy): domain Eukaryota; kingdom Metazoa; phylum Chordata; class Mammalia; order Carnivora; family Felidae; genus Lynx; species Lynx canadensis. The sequence continues at coordinate 51,708,344 of NC_044303.2, read as the reverse complement.
TATGGGCTTGGCATCTCTCCCCACAGCTCGGTGATTGCAGTGTTTTTAGCAGGCAAGAAAAACATCTATGAAACAATGGAGTTCACCATTTCAGTAAAAGCATCATCTGTGAAAACAGGGAGGTCCCTTTAAAAAATGTTTTTATCGTCACTTGAGACAATAGAATTGCCTTGAAGAATTTACTATCCTTATGGGTGACAGGATTCACCAGCTGACAGCTCCCACACAGAAACTCAAAGAGGTTCTCATTTCTCTGCTGCCCGGAAATGTGTTAAGTTGCAGAGAAGTTAAAAGGCAATGCCATATAAAATCACACTCAGCAGCAGAGCTGTTGACAAGCAGAGCAGCCCCTTGGAAGCTGTCAAAATTTAACTGGAGAAAAGACAAAGTTAATACAGTAAGTTCTGATTTTAATCAATGGCAAAGAAAACAGGGAAAGTTATACACATAAAGCAGATATGTTTATGTTTGCAAATATAATTCAACTTACCTCTCTTGGGCAGAAAACCAGGACTTTGTGTCTGAACTGCCTTCAGTGGTTCCCCAGGTGGATCTTGCTGAAACTAATGTGTACCTGGAGTTTTAATGAATGTCGTTTCCACCTCTACTTGACTGTGTTAATGAACAGTTCAGAGGCTTCTCCCTCAGTGGCTGAGTCACCCAGGGAGGAGGTGGGTGGTGTGAAAGAGGGTGTCACCTTGTATAAATACCAATTCAATTAAAACAGGCTCACTCATGGACCTACTGTCTTTGTTTGGTGAATTCTTTGTGTAAGTTATGGCCTCGTTATGCCAAAAAGAATGTGCTCCTGTTATCGCCCTTTTAATTGACATCAACAATACACACAACTCTATCAAGGACAAGGAGGCATGGTACCCAACCTATTTTGGATTCTCTTCAAAATAAAACAAAAATTTAAGGTAGGAAGGATTGTTTTCTCTCTCTACCTGTAGTGGCTGGAAGGCTGGGGCACAGATGCACAAGATGGGAAGTCCACTGTGGGAACCAACATTCTTTAGGATAGAAAAGTCCTTTGAAACTCTGAGCTCAGGAAATATGAAACAACACAAGTTCGGGGCTCCTGGGTGGCTTAGTCAGTGGGTGTCTGACTTCGGCTGGAGTCATGATCTCACGGTTCCTCAGTTCGAGCCCCGCATCAGGCTCTGTGCTGACAGCTCAGAGCCTAGAGCCTGCTTCAGATTCTGTGTCTCCCTCTCTCTCTGCCCCTCCCCTGCTCACGCTCTCTCTCTCTCTCTCATAAATAAATAAACATTAAAAAAATTTTTTTTAAAGAAACAACACAAGTTCTACACATGGGATATTTTGTAAAACCATCAGAGGAAAAATACATTCTGAAATATAAGAATTCTGATCCTTTTATTATTTTGACATAGATAAAAATGTGATGAAGATGCTTGAAAGTTCTTTCACATCTGAGGGCAGAAGTAGATTCCAGCATCAACACCTGCGTCTGGCAGGGAAGCAACAATGCACAAAAGTCATGCCAGGTGGGGGTTCCTACCACAGCTTCTGAAATGCACCTTCCATAATAGCCTGGGAGGCTTTGCAAGAAGCTTAGCAAACTTGGAGAACATTACTGAGAGAAGTCAAGTCATTAGAACTCCCAGGGTCATCTTTATGCATCCATCATTTCAACAATTAACCGAATGCTCCCATTTTCAAGACAGCTCCTAAAAATTACAATCCAGCTGAGCTATAGCACAGAAGTGACTGTAACAAAAGTAGAAAAATGTTCAGGTTAGAAGGTACAGGCAATTGTAGTATGCAGTCATTATAAACTAGGACATCACTATTCTGATGTGTCCTCTCTCTGGGCTGAAGAATTTGAAAATGGAAAATGGAAAAATGTTCTTTAAAAGTAAACATCCATATACATGTCTATTCGGTCCTTCTATGGAATTTTATAAACCCCAAATATTTTAGAAATAGGGGTGCCTGGGTGGCTCAGTCCTTTGAGCATCTGGCTTTGGCTCAGGTCATGATCACATGATTTGTGGATTTGAGCCCCACATCAGGCTCTGTGCTGACAGTACAGAGCCTGCTTGGGATTCTCTCTTTGCCCCTTCCCTACTTGCTCTCTCTCTCTCTCTCTCTCTCTCTCTCTCAAAATAAATAAATAAATAAATAAATAAATAAATAAACTTAAAAAAAGAAATATGTTCTAAATTTCTGTGCTGCCCATAAATGTTGGTTGAATTTAGGTTGGATTTAATACTATAGATTAGAAAATTGTAAAAACATGTTTGGCTCAACTCAAAAAATAAATCAGGAGTTATATGCAGCATTATAAAGACATTATATTCAGCAAAATAAATCAGAAGTTATATTCAGCATGATTCAGCATTCATTTTGCCAAATGAAGGGCTAAAACAGTTTCAGAGCCAGCTTGTAGGGACAGGTAGTAACTTACATTATAGAATGTTTAAGTGTATGTTTTTGTCCTCATAAAATATAGAACGAGAAAAATAAGTTTTTAAGTTTTAATGAAGTAAAATATACTGCTCAAGATACATGCTAGGCTTTTGAACTCCCAAGCAATTATTCCTGCACGTAATTGATGGTTCCTCTTATTTTATATACCAGGAGCCGGTACCACTAAGCCACACCAGTGTCTTTTCATTTAGAACCAAATCTTTGATTTAAAAAGGGGCTAATTCTAAACACTTGAGGAAAATGCATACCTCCTCGTGGCTCTCAAAGCTTGAAGAGGTCAATCAAGAATGCGTCTGGGTGTGGAGGTGGCCAAATGGGTTCGGCCTTGGTTTCACTCCGGCCTTGAACTGGGAAGCCTTGAGCATGCTTGGAATAACTTTGATTCATCATGCCTATCTCACTGTGCATGTCTGAGTTCTTGAGGTCTCTTTAGAACATAGCTCCTACCCTGGGGATGGCCAATGTTTTATTGCAGATGCTAATGCCAATTGCTTCGTGGTGGCTGCCTGGATGGATACGATGAAGTTTGTAAAGCAAACCTTTTTGGCTGAGTATATCTCCTGAAATAGAACAGTGTTTTTTCTATGTCTTCTATCCAATGAATAAATCAGCCAAAATGAGCACTTATTACTTATTACTATATAATAATGAGGATAGTAAATACTTATATAGCACTGTTAATGTGTCAGGCATTGAATTTCTAAGTACTTTTCATACATTAACTTAATAATTGTTATTAAATGATTGTCTCCTTGTACTATGATCTGAATGTTTGTGTCCCCCTGAAATTCAGATGTTGGAATCCTAACTCCCAAAAAGGATAGGATTGGAGGCGGGGCCTTTGGGGGGTGCTTAGGTTATGAGGGTGGAACCCTCATGAATGGGAATAATGTTCTTATAAAAGAGACCCTTCAGAACTCTCTAGCTTCTTCCTTCATGTGAGGACACAGTGAGAAGGCACAGGCTATGAACCAGGAAGAGGGGCCTCACCCAACCATGCTGGCATCTTGATCTCAGACCCCCCCAGACTCCAGAACAGTGGAAGTTAAATTTCTGTTGCTTATAAGCTGCCCAGTCTGGGATATTGTTATAGCAGCCTGAACAGACTAAGATACCTCCTCACCCCAGAGAGATTCCAAAAGTGATGTGAAAATGCAAAAAATGCAAATAGGACAAACCAGCATCTCAAAGTTCTCTCATCTATTACCTAGGATCTCTGAGGGTTGAAAGATACAGGGTTCCCCTTCTTCCTCCCAGATGCAAAAAAATGTTATGTGCATGCTAAAACAAAGATATATCATTAGGATGATACTTGCAAAGCCAATTTCCCTTTGGCTGGGAGTAGACAGATGTCAGAATTAATGAATTACTGTCAGCACTTCAAGAGCTGGTGCATTGCTTAATGCACTTTGATGGTGCCAGCATAATGCAGACTAATGGAGAGCACAGTGGAGAACGCACAGGGGCCTGGGTTCTCTTTCCTTACAGATCCACTCTTCACTGTGGGCAAATCACTTAACCCTTATGCCCATGTCTTTCCTGGTATAGTGAGACTGATGAGATCTATTTCTTTACCAACTGGCAGGTTACAATGAAGATGTCACAATTTTTTTAACCAGGACTTCAAACCTTAGGTTTATAGCAAATGTCAGGAAGAACCAGGAGGACTCAGCTGAGAGTCCTTTCTGACTCTTCATGCTACAAACAGGCAGAGATTAGGCATGGTTGATGATGACTGTAATGCTGATGATAAAAATAACAATAAAAATAGCAACACCAATAGTTTAAATATGTGCCGATTAATGTTAAGTGCTTCACATGTATTATTTCACTTGATCTTCACAAAAACCCTACACTATAGGAACTGCTGTTATATCCATGATAGAGATAACAAAGCAAAAGACTAAGGTTAACACAGTTAGGAATTAGATGTGTCTGGAAATCCAATCTAGGCACACTGACTGCAGAGTCCACCTTCTTGGGTGGGAACCTCCACCGTCTCCCCAAAGTGCCAGAAAGGAATATGAGTACTTGATCCAAACTATGGCTAGACCAGAGGGTGAGCTAAACTTATAGCAGGCCTGAGCACTAACTAATAGGTGGCAGGAAAGTACAATGGCTTTTAATAGTTAATGTGTGTGTGTATATATATATATATATACACATGTATACATACATATACACTTATATCCTCATAGCCCACATGTGTTAGATTGCAATGTTAAACCAGAGAATGGCCTCGAGTGGCTTCAGAATCTAGGGTCCTTTAATTATAGTGTAAATCTAACTCATCAGTTTTCTTTTTTTTCCCTTTATTTAAGGAATACTTCTTTGTTTAAGACTATTTTTATAGCAACTTTTGATTCTTAGCAAAATTGAGAGTCAGGTACAGAGAATCCCATACACCCCCTCCCCCTACACATGTACAGCCTCCTCTGTTAACATTTCACACCAGACTGGTACATTTGTTAAATGGATGAATCTACACAGACACATCATTATTACTCAAAGTCCATAATTTACATTAGGACATCATTCCTGGTGCTGTACATTCTATGGATTTGGATGAATGGACAATGACATGTATCCATTATTATGGTATTCTGCATAATAGTTTCACTGCCCTAAAAATCCTCTGTGCTCTGCCTAGTCATTCCTCCCTCCCCCCAATCTCTGGCAATCACTGGCATTACTGTCTACATAGTTTTGCCTTTCCAAAATGTCATCTTGTTGGAATAATATACTAGGTAGCCTTTTCATATTGGCTTCTTTCATTTTGCAATATGCATTTAAGGTTCTTCCATGTGTTTTCATTGCTTGACAGCTCATCGCTTTTTAGCTATTCCATTGTCTGGATATACCAGTTTATTTTTCCATTTGCCTAATGAAAAACATCTTATTTGCTTCCAACTTTTGTCAGTTATGAATAAACTTGTTATAACCATCATAGGCAGTTTTATTTTTAAAAAATATTTATGCAATATATTTTTCTTTTTCTTTTTTTCTAAGTTTATTTTATTCATTTTGAGAGAGAGAGAGAGCGAGTAGGAAAGGGGCAGAGACAGGAAGAGAGAGAGCATGGAGCCCAATGCTAGGCTCAAACTCACAAATCATGAGATCATGACCTGAGCTGAAATCAAGAGTCTGATGCTTAACCAACCTAGCCACCCAGACACCCCTACACAATGTATTTTGAATCAGCCATATATTTACATTTTTCAGAAATTAAAGGTATAGAAAGAAAGACAGTGAAAAGTCTCCCTCACTCCCCAAACCTTGATCTCCAAAAAAGAGGAATGGGCAATTATTTAGTTTCTTCTGGGTCATTCCAAAGACATTTATACATATAAGAGAAAATGTAAGATACAGATATTTCCTCCATTTTTTATACAAATGTTTGCATATTACACTGTTCTGAATCTTATTAACTTATTTATTTTTTGCTTTAACATTATATCCTAAAAATCTTTCCACACTGTGTTTTTCATTAGCTGATTGGCCTTCCATTGTATGGGTATGTCATAATCTATTTTATCAATCCACTATAAATGGACATTTCCATCATGTCTAAACTTCTGCTAACAAACAATGCTACAGTGAGTAACACTGTACATAAATATTTGGTACATGTACCTATATATATCTAGGATAAATTCTTATAGACATAACTGCTGGATCCAGGAATTTATACGTGTAATGTTGGTAAGTAAATAATACCAAACTGTCCTCTATAATGGATTTATCAATTTATCCCTCTTATTCTCACTTGTCTTCTTCAATAATTTGCTCATTTAACAAATATTAAGTACTTAATATGCTTTAGTACTGTTTCAATTCAAAGGACAGGAAACTTAATGAGATCCAGTGCTTGCTCTCTAGGAATTCACCATGTTGGGGGAGACAGACATTAAGTTAAATAGCTATAATACATCAGGATAAAGCAATACACAGCAATTTTATGAGCATAGTTACATAGTAGAGAAACTGAAGAACTCTACCTGGACCTGGGGGCTGATGTTGATACTGAGTTTTGAAGTTTGCGTGAACATTGATTAGATGGTTGAAGGGGAAAAAAGCCATCCACCCACTCTGCCTTCCTAGATTTGCTTCTTAAGGTCTTTCAGATTCCTGCTTATGACTATAATTCAGGACCTGGCAGGGTAAGGCAGTGTGAGGCATGGCTGGTCCAATTAATGAGGGAAGTAGGAGCAGAGATATAGTTGGGTAAGTAGGACTTGCAGCCAGATTCTCCTCAATAGTGCCAAAGTTGACAAAGCCTGCTTGAAACTTCTGCTACTTTCCTCCTCATTCCAGCACCACCTAAACCAGCATTTTTGCAGCAGCAGTGATAGTTCCTCAGGGTGGTATATGTCTGCCCACATTTTCCTAGTTTCCTATAGACAAAAGTGAGCTACACTGCAAACAGTGCAAGCCTCCTGCTTACGGCTAAAATAAACAATTTTGTAGGGGTTAAAAGGAAGAATTGCTCTTCCTTTCACTGAAAAGCTTAGAATGGCAAATCTGCTGTTATTATTTTTTTTTTTGGCAAATCAATTTTTATAATTAAAGTCCTTACTTTCAGATTGTGAGTTCATAATTTCATGATCCTCATGTCTGATTTTTTTTTCGATTCACAGTCAGTGCTTCCACTTTACTCCAGTCTCTCCAATACCTCATGGTATTACATCACAAGCCCCTTGAGACCAGAGAGCAGGGTTTACATTGTCTGTATCCTAAACATGTAGCACCTTTCCTGACTCATAATAGCACTCACTAATTATTGATTTAATGAAGGAATAATGATGGTAAACAAGTGGGCATACAAGAAGGGTGTTCACCATTTGCCAAAAATCTAGTTTATCTGTTTCATAAGTCTGATTTTGTTATAGGATTTTTCCATCCCAGGCTGAACTATAGATTATAATAGGCTGAACTAAAGACTATAGTATCAGTTCTTCAACTCACTTGTAGTACTCACCGTTCTCTTAAAACAGGAAAAGATTTCTCAGTATTTTATAGAGATTGCTCAAACAATAATTACTATAACTGAACTTCTTGCCCAAGGTTAGAACCTCCATGACCCTTGTCTCCTCTCTTGCTCTCTCCACATTCACATCCAATTAAATGGTCACTGACCCATCACTGTCAAGCCTACCTCCTGCTTCACTCTAACCTTTTCCTTCTACTTGACTCCCACCACCTGTGCTAGAGTTGGGACCCTCATTATCATGAGGGAACACTATTTCAATCACTTGCCAACTGGCCTCTTCTCTGTTCTGATCTGTCCCCTCTTGAGTCACTCAGGCTCTTTCGGGTTGTAAATATCGGAGATAAGCTCCAGAAGTCTCAGCCAACAGGATCACACTAACAGTGGCAATTAAATAGGGAAGAGCCACAGTACCCCCAAATAATGACACTCAGAAATCTACAGTTTAATTCAGGAACAAGATCAAATGTAGCAACCACATTGAAGTAAAGATTGGCATTACAGGTAAAGGCTGTTTCACAGTAAACGGTCCAAGAAGCTACTTGCTAGCTCCAGCCATTCCCCCTCTGAAAGGGTCTTTGCAGAATCTGCTTTCTCTCCCACACAGAGAACCACTGACTATGAATGAATTACCCAAATGGAGTCTCAGCTAGAATTGTTTATACTCTGCTGGTCATGTAGGCATATTCCTGCTAGGTGACCAGGCCTTCTGGGGTCTCACCAGGTACAAATTGTCAGTTTTACTGTTATCAATAAACAATGCTATCTAGGGGTGCCTGGGTGGTTCAGTCAGTTAAGCATTGAACTCTTGACTTCAGCTCAGGTCATGATCTCACAGTTCATGAATTCAAGTCCCACATTGGGCTCTGTGCTGACAGTGTGGATCCTACTTGGGATTCTCTCTCTCTTCCTTTCTCTCTGTGCCCCTCCCCTGCTTGCCCTCGCTCTCTCTCAAAATAAGTAAATAAACTTAAAAAAAAAAAACCCACAATGCTGCCTAAGTGGTACAAACCATTCTAAAACTATTAGGGCACATTGTTACAAAGTAATGCTATTAATATGTTTCAGACGAAAATTGTGCATGCTTATTTCTTATTGTAGTAGAATAACACAACCTAATGCCATATTCATTGAAATTAACCCTCACAGCACAGAAGGTTTGGTGCAAAGACTCAGCAGACTGAAAGGAAGACAGACATTGTCAGAAGGCTTCTTAGAAATTATATAATATTTCCTGGTGGTTACTTTGCAAAAACAACACAGGTCATTTTGGTACCCAATAGCAAATCCATGAATCTCTCTACCATGACTCAGTTCCCCTCCCTCTGATTCTCTTCTTCCTTCTTTCTACCATGTCACCAGTTTATCAGAGTCTCTACATGTATGAGTGTAACTCCTCAGAGAGACAAGTGCTTTGAGTTGATGAGTCACCTGAGTTTCTACACGTAGAGCCCTTGCACCAGTCCATCTCTTGGGCTTTTGGTGAGCCACAGAGGATAGCTTTGCTCAGACACCTAATCCATGTCAATCAGATGTAACCAAAGCAATAGGACTGCATGGTTCAAAGTTCTTGTAACTGCTCAGAGGCACATATCAAATTATTACTTTCTCCCCAGTAAAGACACATCACCCCCTAACATGTTTTTCCAAAACACATGCAATCATATCATTCCCCAGCTTCAAACATATCCTAAGTTCCTAGGTCCCATAAAATTCAAACACCTTACATTCATGTAGGACTGTGTTGTCCAATACGGTAGCCACTAGCAATGTATGGTTACTTAAATTTAATCAAAATTAAATAAATTCAAAAATTCACCTCCTTAGTTGCACTAGCCACATTTCATATACCACATTGGACAGGGCAGATAAGATGAACAAGAAGTTGGTCTGGATGCTTTATTGAAGCCACTTTCGACTATTCCAGGCTCATCTCCCACCATTTACCCCCCTGCACCCTAAGCTCTCATCAAAATCCTCACCTCTGTCCAAACGCACTATGTACTTTTGGCCTTTAATATTTGCTCTCACGGCATATCTGTGGCCTGAAATATGCTTGCCTCTTGTGCACCTGGCAATGTCTTAATTACTTTTATAAGGCCCTGCAGACACATAACTCCCTGAACACAAGCAGGTACCCCTTTCTCTCTGTTCCAAGGGAACTCTGCATGTAGCTATATTGTAGTACTTAACTATGTTATTTGGTAACCTAGTTGTACCCAGCATAGTGGAGGCTGTGTGGCTAGTACTTAACACTCAGGTGCCTGATGGCCTCTGCCAGTGACGAGTTGTGTAACCTTGTGCTACCCTTGTCTCAGTTTTCTCATCTGTGAAACAGGGATAATAAAATAATACTTCCCACATAGGGTCATAGTGATGATCAATTGTGTTCACAGTCACAAGCACTTAGAATGGGGCCTGGAACTTAGGGTGCTACTAAAAATAAGCTATTAGTAAAGTATTAATGCATTTTGCTTATTTACATATAAAATGTATATGAGGGGACCCTGGGGGGCTCAGTCGGTTAAGCGTCAGACTCTTGATTTTGGCTTATGTTATTATCCCAGGGTCGTGGAATCGAGCCCCGTGTTGGGCTCTGCACTGAGCGTGGAGCCTGCTTCAGATTCAATCTCTCTCCCTCTGCCCCTCTCCCCCTCTCACACATGCTGTCTCTCTTTAAAATAAATAAATATATAAATCAATAAACTGTATCTGAGAAGAACAAGGATTGTAAGTGTGATTAATCCTACTCTTCTAGACACATTCACTGTGCCCAAAGGCCAAAGTCTTTAATGAGCAAGTATAATTAGTTGTCTATGACTAAACATAGCTTTTGGAAGGTGTATGATGATCCTCTCAAGAGTCAGTCCTGGAACTTATGGATATATTATTGATGGATTTATAAAAGGCTTCTCATGCAGGAAACTTGGGTCTTTTGAGCAAGAAAGGATTAGTCACAAACACTAGACTGAGAAGTGCCTGTGTGTGTTCTGGTGTTCACCAGAGTGTTCCACAATTCCTTCGCTTTGATGATGGCTTGTTACTATGCACATTCTCTTCTTTTTGATTGGCTGGATGCTTCTGTCTTCTCAGTCCCAATCTTTCTTCTCTTCCTCAGTGTTCCCACATCCATCCACCATGGTAGAGTTTCATTCCTTTCTTCAAATCTGTTTTCCCTCTCCTCTAATAATTCACTATTATGTAGCTTCCTATTGCTGCTGTATCCAATTATCACCAAGTTAGTGGCTTAAAGCAATATAATTTATTATCTAACAGTTCTGGAGATCAGAAGTCTAAGTCAGGGTTCATTGGGCTAAAGTCAATGTGGTGGCAGGGTGGGCTCTTTTTAGAGGTTCAGAGAAAAAAATACATTTCTGCCTTCTTCAGATTCTAGATGCTGCCTGTTTCACTCCTTCCTTGCCTTGTCCCAACCTCTTGCTCTGTCATTACATCTCCTACTTCTGACTCTGATCCTTAGTCTCAAAAGGACACCTGTGATTACATTGGGCCCACCCAGATAATCCAGGATAATCTCCTCATCTCAAAATCTTTAATTTGATCATATCTGCCAAGTCTCTTTTGCCATGCAAGGCAACATATTCTCAGGTTCTGGGGATTAGGATGTTGACATCTTTGGGGAAACATTATTCAGCCAAGAGCACCTATTGCTTTTTACAATTTCACAGCATTCTTTCTAATTTCATCTATTTTTATAATTTAAAAAACTAAACATTTCATTTAGTAGAGAAAATGTACAAAATGCAAACAATTATTTGATTTAGTAAATAAATTTAAAATCTATACTCTTAAAAATAGTTGACATCAAGAGGTTAGAGTGGGAGAGAGCCAAAGCATAAGAGACTCTTAAAAACTGAGAACAAACTGAGGGCTGATGGGGGGTGGGAGGGAGGGGAGGGTGGCTGATGGGTATTGAGGAGGGCACCTTTTGGGATGAGCACTGGGTGTTGTATGGAAACCAATTTGTCAATAAATTTCATAAAAACAAACAAACAAACAAAAAAAAAATAGTTGACATCAAGAGGTTAGAGTGGGAGAGAGCCAAAGCATAAGAGACTCTTAAAAACTGAGAACAAACTGAGGGCTGATGGGGGGTGGGAGGGAGGGGAGGGTGGGTGATGGGTATTGAGGAGGGCACCTGTTGGGATGAGCACTGGGTGTTGTATGGAAACCAATTTGACAATAAATTTCATATATTAAAAAAAATAGTTGACATCTTTAGAATTGCATCTAAAGTTCTATATTTAAAAATCTTGGGGCGCCTGGGTGGCGCAGTCGGTTAAGCGCCCGACTTCAGCCAGGTCACGATCTCGCGGTCCGTGAGTTCGAGCCCCACGTCGGGCTCTGGGCTGATGGCTCGGAGCCTGGAGCCTGTTTCCGATTCTGTGTCTCCCTCTCTCTCTGCCCCTCCCCCGTTCATGCTCTGTCTCTCTCTGTCCCAAAAATAAATAAACGTTGAAAAAAAAAATTAAAAAAAAAAAAAAAAAAAATCTTGTGAACAGGGGCGCCTGGGTGGCGCAGTCGGTTAAGCGTCCGACTTCAGCCAGGTCACGATCTCGCGGTCCGTGAGTTCGAGCCCCGCGTCAGGCTCTGGGCTGATGGCTCAGAGCCTGGAGCCTGTTTCCGATTCTGTGTCTCCCTCTCTCTCTGCCCCTCCCCCGTTCATGCTCTGTCTCTCTCTGTCCCAAAAATAAATAAACGTTGAAAAAAAAAATTAAAAAAAAAATCTTGTGAACAAATGCTAGAAATACATGCAAAATTTTAAATTGTCATTCTCCCCGTCCTACTGATGAGTAATACAAACAATATTAACTTAACAGACATGTTTTCAGATGGTCACTGGATGCTCGAGTGACAAGTTGCAGTGATCATGTGAAATCAATTCCCAGCTGAATTTGGGGGAAAGCATACTTACAGAGTATATTACTTATGCAAACACATGTGTATACCTCTGTATGTTCACATTTACATACATACATGATGCATTCATTATATTGATACACATATCTCATATATTAGATTCATACATATATAGCATATATATATTAGATTTATACATCACACACATGAACACACACACATCAATTGGTCTACCTGTGTTTGTCTTCCCTATTAGAATGTAAGCATCTCGCGGGCATGAACCCAAGCTTACTTGCCCTCAAATTCATAATGTCTACACCAGGCCTGACTTAACCAATTCTCAGTGACTATTTCTTTTTTTTTAATATTTTTAAATGCTTATTTATTTTTGAGAAAGAGAGAGACAGAGCATGAGTGGGGGAGGGGCACACACACACACACACACACACACACACACACTCCAAAGCAGGCTCCAGGCTCTGAGCTGTTAGCACAGAGCCTAATGCAGGGCTCGAGCTCAGTCAGATCATGACCTGAGCCAAGGTCCGGCACTTAACTGACTAAGCCACCCAGACATCCCTCTCAGTGACTATTTCTTAACTGAATATATTGCATTACCATGTGACACATAGGAAAGTGGAATAGAAGCTGCCTGACAAAACAATGAAATCCTCAGACCCTTCCTTCTGTGTCTTCCTTCCCAATATCTCAGCCTTCAAAAGATTAGACCAAAGAACTGGGTTCAAACAATTCCCCTCATTGATGCTTACTTTTCTGTTGCTATTTTCCTTCACCTCCTACACTTTCTGACTCAATCTCTCAAGCCACTTGGTTTTCCCAAATTGTGTCCTTGCTCGCTCTCCACACAGTGTATCTGAAAAGCCCCCACTTCCCGACTTTCAGCCTCTCCCACTCACTTTGACCCAGGACTTTACTCCTTCCACCCACGTCCTCCTCCTCTTGTATTTCTTGTCACAACTCATCTTTGGATTGTCTTCCATGTCCTTTACTTTATACAATCAAAAGATAAATTCTCCAGAAGAGAGCAGAGAATTCTAGAAAACTTTTAATTTCCAAACATCATTGTAAACCAATGGATACTTGTTTACTGAGACAAAATTTGGAATAACTTTAATGATGTCCCTAGAAAAGAGGGATCTGCAAATATTTTGGAATTGATATGCCTTATTATTTGCTTTAATTTTGCAACAATTCCTCTCCCTACCTAGTCATTTAAAATTATTAAAAAATAGTTGGCTTCAGTAATTTGGGAGTAGTGTGTGTGTGTGTGTGTGTGTGTGTGTGTGTGTGTGAGACAGAGAGAGAGAGAGAAGCCTTGAGGCCATTGAGAATACTACAAGGTAATTTGCTTTTTATTTCATGCATCTCAGGCTCTTTTTAAATTTTGGATGTTTTTAATTTTTCTTTTTTTTCTACTGTTGGTTTGCTTTTTATTTTCCATTTTCCCTATGTAATATTCAGTTCTTTTAGGCAGAAAAAACTTGTCTATGTTTATACATTCAAATGTCTTTCATGAAAACAAATCTTGACTTTTGCCAGTTCTACTACTAACACCTAAAAAAGAAGAGTAAAGAAGGTGAACTAACAAACTAATCAAACTAATCAAATTCCCAAGGCAAGCTAACATGTGACCCAAAGACTTGACTAAATTCATATTTATACATAAAAGGCACAATACTGACCCACGGTTCCAAAGCCAATGTTTAAAATATGACAGTTACAAAAGTGGATCTTATACAATATTTCTTCCCAATCAGAAAAAATTTCCAAGAAACCATCAAGATCATTTTTCATAAATTTTTCGTTAGCAAACCAAATATGACACCCCTTGGCTCTGGTACAGATAGAGACAAAGGTTGTTGTGAAAGCATCAAGCATAATACAAATGTTATAGCAGTTTTCATTATTTTTTTAAAAGTTTGTTTATTTATTTACTTATTTAGAGAGAGAGAACGTGCACGCGCACAAGTGGGGGTGGGGGGAGGCAGAGAGAGAAGGGGAGAGAGACTCACAAGCAGGCTCTGCACTGTCAGTGCACAGCACACAGGGCTCTATTTCATGAAGGGTGAGATCATGACCGGAGCTGAAATCAAGAGTTGGATGCTTAACCAGCTGAGCCACCCAGGTGCCCCTAACACCTTTCACTATTAACATAATTGATTCAACTCAGAATCAATCCTTCTTTTTGTTCCTTGTTCTATGGCCAGAGGTCAGCAATCTTTTTCTTAAAGGGTAGGATGATAAATACTTTATTTTAGGATTTGTGGGCCATATCCCAAAACTCAACTCTGCTGTTGCAGCAGGAGGCAGCCATAGACAATATGGTCAAGGAATGAGCGTGGACAGAATGTTCTGCAGGAACGGGAGCTGGCAGTACTGAGCCAACCTCTGGCCAATGCTAACTGAATCCTACTGAAAAAACCATGCCTCTTCCTTTTCCTCCTCCCTGTGGAGGGGGAACACTAAATGAGAAAAAAAAAAGATCATAAACATCTACTATAAACCTCATTTTCTAGAAAAGAATACTGAGGTTCTGAATGGTCAGGTGACTTTGCCAAACTGCCAACAACTTCATTTGTGTAGAGAAGCAAGACCAAAGTCTGTTCAAAATTATGGAATATTCCTTGACCACCTACTCTCTCAGATAAGCTTCAAAGCACTTAAACCTTATCTGACGTCATCCTCGCAACGTCTTTCTAAAGTACTATTACAATCTTCATTTCATAGGTGAAGAAACTGAGATTCAGAGAAGTTAAGCAATACGCCTAGGGTTTCAGAGCAGGCAGGTGGTACAGAGAAGAGCCAGGACTTTTAACCTCCTGCTACTTGCTTCCATTCTACCTGCTGCTGCTGCAACAGGCCCTACCTTCCACTTTCCATTGCACACTATTCCCTGTCTTCCGGGGAGAAGTCTTTTCATGCCAGTGCGCATGTTTCCTGTGCTTGGAAGCCCACGCTAGATTTCCCACCATCACATGTGATCTAAGCTGCCATGGTTAGGATTTTCTCCCCTCAGAAGCACTCCTATAACCTGACTTGCCTATCCAGTCTAACTATAGTTCTGCAACACAGAAACAGGGAGTGGACCCTGACTTCACACACCCATGGCCAACCCCGTCTAGAAAGGCTGGGAAATGTTAAGTGTTTGATCTTTGCTTGCACAACACCAACCCGAGGAGGCCCACATGAGGAAAGTCAACCTCAGGCTCCCTCCCTCTGTTAGACTTCTGGAGCAGCTCCAGAGTCCACAGCCTCTGGGAGTCCAGGGAAGGCCCCCACAAAAAACTGGACTGGAATTCACTCCCTTTTCACAGCTGAAGTGTGTGACTCTTAAAAAGTTGGGCCTTCCCAGCACCCTTCACTCTGCACTGCATTAGCATCTGCCCACTTCACCTGCTTTGTTTCTCCATAAGTCCTGTAAAACAAGTAGGTGTAGAAAATGTAGGCAGCGAGGAGGACACATTCAGTTCCCACTTCTTTTCTGGATAAATGTATTTCCTTATGAAGGTTTGTTGTGTCATACCTCAACCTTCCACTATTAAAACAAAAAGTCATCACAGGCTAAATGGTAAGCTATGAGCTGGAAAAAAAGAAGTTTTCTAAGTTGATGTGTTCATGTTACAGAATCAGATACTATTCTTCATGTATCCTATGCATAAGTGTAAGCCACTGTTTCTTGTCCTTTACTTAAGAAGTAAGGTTGTCTGCACACTTTTACTTTAATCTCAGACTCTAGAAAAAAAGCATATATAAACTGCACTGTCCCCATATTACTGAAACCTGTAAGCATATATTTCCTCTCTGCCTCTCCTTTCCCAACCAAGCCCTATTTTGCCTCTGTTAAAATTAAATGAAAAAATTAAATGGGAGCAAACTTCTGTCTTGCAGCAAGAATAATTCCTAGCGGGCTTCTAATGAAGCTACTTGATAAGGTCTATGGTCCTTTACTCTTTCACCCAGATCCTTATTTCTCCAACAGTAAGGAAAAAAACCTGGAGTCGCATTGGGTAAGGCAGCGCCTAGTAAGATGAGACTGGGATAGCAAAGCAATGGGTCACATCATAAAATAGGAGCATTAGGGGCACCTGGGTGGCTCAGTCGGTTGGGTGTCCTACTTCGGCTCAGGTCATAATCTCAGACTTCGTCAGTTTGAGCCCCACATCGGGCTCTGTGCCAGCAGCTCAGAGCCTGGAGCCTGCTTCAGATTCTGTGTCTCCCTCTCTTTCTAACCCTCCCCCCCTCGTGCTCTGTCTCTGTCTCTCAAAAATAAATAAACATTAAAAAAAATAGCAGCATTAAACACCTTCCTCTCTCTTTCATTCACTCAGCAGAGTCCACAGCAGTGAAACAGTGTGGGGCTCCTTCAGGGGCTTCCTGAATTGCCTGCAAAGATTAGAAGGAAAGAAAGCCAACATAACTCACATAACTGTGATTTGCCTTGATAGCAGTGGCAAATCAAGAAATGGTAAAAGTTCTATCAGCGAGACATAACTGAAGGTAAATAAAGTTATTAAAAAATAACAACAAAAAATTACCGTCAAGAAGCCCTCATGAAGCACTTCAGATACCTCTGGGCAAATGCCTAACCACATACAAAAATTCTAATGTGGCATCTGAAGTTCCCAGTGCCCTGTGAGTGGCTGGGTAGCTTCTTGGGTGTCCCAGGGAAGGTATGTAGCCCAGCCTGTGGGCTGACCCACCCTTCACAGCCCCATCTGACAAGGCCTGAACAAATACACTCTTAAAAGCAAAGACATTCTTTAGGGATTGTGCAGAGGAATTTGGCAGCTGTGACTTCCTCATGTGTGGCATTAAGAGCAAGTTCCTTGGCCAGGGGCATAAGATTATCTACAGCTTCTTTAGAGGAAGTCAATATTACAGTGTTTTTATCTAAAAATCCACATTTATCTTAAAATGCCTGCAGCCTTATTCTGTTACTGGTATCCTTAACATATTAAAACAAAATCAGGGGCGCTTGGGTGGCTCAACTGAGCACTTACACTCAGGCCATGACCTCTCAGTTCGTGAGTTCGAGCCCCATGTTGGACTATCTGCTGTGAGCACAGAGCCTGCTTCAGATCCTCTGCTCCTTCTCTCTCAGCCCCTCCTCTGCTCGTGCTCTCTCTCTCAAAAATAAAAGAAATTAAAAAAACATTAAAAAGATCATTACAAAACAAAACAGCTTGGCTAATATTACTTGTAATGAACCAAGAAAAGAGTGGAACTCATACAAGACATTTTGCATAAATACCATTTCTACTTCTCTCTTTTCTGCCCTCCTTCCCTCCATGAGCACTGGTGAAACAGCTCCTGACAATCCAGGAAGGAGGACTCTGGTACTCCTTATATCTCAGGAAACAATAGGCCTCAGACGGAGAACAGGCATGGGGTTCTTTTTCAATGGGGTTCTTTTTCCATGGGGTTATTTTTCAATCCTAACAGCCACTGTGTGTGCAGAGAGGTATTAATGACTTCTAACCATAACCTTGTTTCCACAGGCCATATCAGTCATGGGAAAAGTCAAAGGCTTGAGAGGAATTTGGTTCCAGCCCCCACATTTTTATCTCAAGGATTCCTGCTAGACCCAATCTGACATCACTATCTTTCTATTTTTGATGTATGATTCTGCTTACTTTGGACAGAATGCAATATTGGGTGATAAAAGTGCTGTTACTCTGCTGGCCTACAAGGGGTAAAAGTACCTCTCTACTGTCTTACAGTGAGTGAGAGAATCCCGGGAGACTGCAGAGGTGAGCTGAGCTGTCAGACTGGGTGAGAGCTGAGTCTCATGTTGATTCTCAGTGGGAGTCAATTGTGGTGGCCCTGTGAATGAATCACTTGTGAACTAGGCATGACCCTCATGAATGCCAGCATTGAGTGGGTGGGGCAATGAAGGCGATTTGTTGTTGTTATTTTGTTTTTTGCACTAAGGAAGACTCTCTGACTTATCCACGGTAGGGGTAGATGAAATAATCGGCCAGTTCCTAGAGGCCAGAAAGACAAAAACTGAAAGACAAGGGGTTGCTGGGAGAAAGAAGTCATACAAAATGTCTGTGGGATGTTATCAAGACCCTTTGGGACTAGACCAGAGTTACCTCAGGGACAGAGACCTGTACTGTCTGTGATCATTTCTGTTTTTGTGTGCTGGAGCAAAATTGATTCATGAATGGCAGTTTATAGACTTCTCTCCCTGGCACCTATTCGAGCACTTGAGAATTGCCCACTCAACTGTACCTTCTAAGGCCTGTATTACCCAGGTGGGTCTTCGGGAGGAAACTACTCAGAGCCAAAGAATGACGACACACCATAGGTTCTGCACAAGACAGAGGAGAAGGAAATTGATGTGTCTTAAAAGTCTGTTGCATGGTGAAGGAGAAAGTAATCAAAAAGCAAGATGACACAGAGGAGGGTTGTGAATTAGAAAGACAGTAACGGGATAAGTGAGAGAGTCCCTAGAGTCGCTGGGCACTAGGGAAGTACTATCTAAAAAACAATGGATTACATATCCTTACTAGCATAAAAGCATTTTGATCGCCTACCATTATCTAGTACATTGACTTCTTATTTGCACTTTTGTATATTTTGTGTTGTGCAGATCATGCACAGGTAACCCAGCTCTATCCACCTTGAAAGATATCTTATTCACAAAGGCTAGAAGAGTAGGACCTACATTTCTCAGAATCCCTGCCAATGGGTTTTGTGTTACATTCTGCCTATGAGAAGACTCACACAAGCTTTGGACAGTGGGAGAGATGCAGAAACCATAATATTGTTCCTTGCCACTGGTACCCATGTCATGTTCTTTGGCAAACAGTAAGTAAGATGTTTCCAGAAGCGTCTGGTATTCTTCCTGTGAATTATTTCATTTCAGTGGTGAACAGGTAGCTGAGTCATAGTCAGCCATTTCCTACAACTCCTGCAAATCCTGATTTCTTGAAAGCCATCAGCAGCTTTGTTTAACCTTCATCCTCTAGGTCTTTCTATTTCCTTAGCAGAAATTTGACTGACACATATTCCTTACAAAGCATAATATACATAATAGAAATAAAAAAGAAATAACATAAATAATATTTTAATTATTTTAGTTGATAAGTAAATTTTTTATGAATAAAAATATTAGTTTGTAATTAATTCTTTTCAATTAGCATATAATTCAAACATCTGGTTCTAAAATCATTTTATTTCAATATTTAGCTTTAATAGCTATAAGAACTTAAAAAGAGATATCTCACAAAAATATATAGATTAAAATAGAAGAAACACCTCATTAGCTATGCTTACTAAATTGCAATATACAAGAAAATTATGATATGCAGAAAATTATGAAGATTTCTAGAAAGTCATTAAATAATATCTGAATAAAATGCAAACAGATCTTGTGTTCTTAGATAGGAAGATTTAATATTATAAAGACAGTAATTTTTCCCAAAATAATCCACAGACCTAATGAGGTTTCAAATAAAGCATCAATAGAGCTCTTCATGGAAATGCATAAATTGATTCTAAAGTTTACATAGACAAGAGAGAACACCCAAGAACTTTCTGAATAAGAAGGCAGTGGTAGGATGCAAAACTTGTCTCACCAGCTATAAAAACTTGTTATAAAGCTGTAGTAATTAATGTGGTGGTCTACAGGGATAGATACATTGATTAACTGATTAATTGGACAAAAAACACAGAAGGAAATTCACACAAATATTTAACTTTGATATACGACAGAGTTGTATGTATTAAGCCACCCAATCCATGTCACTTTGTTATGGCAGCCCTTGCTAACCAATACAGTCTCCAAGCCAGAATTTCTTTTTTATTTTTAAATTTTTTTTTTAAGTTTTATTTATTTTTGAGAGAGAGAGAGAGAGAGAGAGAGCAGGGGATGGACACAGAGAGAGAGATATAGAGACAGAGTATCCCAAGCAGGCTCCACACTGTCGGCACAGAGCCTGACATGAAGCTTGAACTCATGAACCGCGAGATCATGACCTGAGCCAAAATCAAGAGTCGGACACTTAACTGACTGAGCCACCCAGGCACTCCAAGTCAGAATTTCTAACAGTCACACCTCCTCCATATTTTCAGGTTTACAAGAGAGTACAGCAAAGCCTGAAACACACTAACACATTCTGCAAAATGAATTCTGTGTAGCTACTCTGGCATCATTACACAAGGAAAAGGAAACTGATAAACATTATTAGATTCCAAACGCTCTCACCAAATTTTCTTCTGACCTCATGATTATAAAATTAATTTCATACTATTGCCACCAATGTATGTATCAACTCTGCATTTTGCTTCTTTCTGGTGATTATCACATTTGTCATTTATTATATTGACAATAGCCAACACACTTGTATTATTAATAGCTAAATAATATTCCTTTATATTCATGAAATCTATCAGATGGCTGGCATGAAAAGGTTATGCTGCTGTTACCAAAAATGGGTACCAGAGAGATGACACGAATCATAAGACTGGGAGAGACATTGGAACCGATCTGAAAACCACACTTTTCATCAAAGCCAACCCGCTTTAGACTGCTACTCTCTCTTCCATTCAAAGCCAAGAGAAACTAACAGAGCAGAACATCAAGGCAGTTAAGCAACAAGGATACACAGTCCCGGGGCACAGCTGCATAGCTGTGCTCAGAATGAGGAAGCCATTTTCCAAGTATAAAGTAACTGGCACAAAAATTTTGCTGAGGATCTTAGAGCAAATGGACTTATACTTAATGTAGGTGATC
Source organism: Lynx canadensis (assembly GCF_007474595.2). Lineage (NCBI taxonomy): Eukaryota > Metazoa > Chordata > Mammalia > Carnivora > Felidae > Lynx > Lynx canadensis. Next base: position 51,687,264 of record NC_044303.2, on the reverse strand, counting down.
AAGGTCACTGTCCTGAAGATGCAGAGAAAGAGAATCCTTTGCCCGACTACTATGGGCCCTGGTACAAAACATAACCCATCTGTCAGTGCTCCCTGAGCAGTGTCTCCCATGGCTTCAGAAAGAAAATAAAACTGTGTGTCTCCCCAGAAGTCAGGCCCAGGAACATGGCTGCTTCTCCACAGAGAACCAGGAAGCTCAAGAAAGAGCAGTCACCACCGTGAAAGCACAATTCAGGAGTTTGCTAATCTGAACTCAGATTCAGTGGGCTGACCACTGAGAACAGCCCAGAAAGTCTTCATAGCATTGTACTTGCATAGTGCAGAAGGGAACTGGATAATTCCAATAGGATTTGCCTTAGTAGAGTTATGAGAGTTTATTTTAAAGCTGGTTTAAAGATCATTGAAAGTCAAAAAATATATAATTATTTCTACTTTTAAAAATTTCCAAATGTATTATAACTTCTATTTATTAAAACAGAAAAAATTGATAAAAACAACAATAACAAAAAGCCTTTGGCAATATTTAGTTCAGCTTCTTAGATGATGCATTAATTAATGACTGTGCTGGGTTTGTTTTAAAAGCTCTCTGTGGGAGGGAGGCAAACCAGAAGAGACTCTTAAGGGCTGAGAACAAACTAAGGGTAGATGGGAGGTGGGGGAGAGGGGAAAATGGGTGATGGGCAGGGAGGAGGGCACTTGTTGGGATGAGCACTGGCTGTTGTATGGAAACCAATTTGATAATAAATTATATTAAAAAATAAAAAATAAATAAAAGCTCTCTGTTTCTTTAGTTGAGGTTTTTCTACATTTGAAATTTGTTATTTTTTTTAATTGAAAGACTATTTACTAGAGAGGGTTTAGGTTTATGAAAAAATTGGGTAGAAGTACAGAGACCCCATATATCCCCTTGACCATCCCATCCTTCTAGTTTCCTCCATTATTAACCTCTCTCATGAGCATGGTACATTTTTTACAATTGATGAGCCAATATTTTTTTCTTTTGATTAACATTTTGTTACACTCCTGGGGAAGATTCCTCTACACCTGAACTAGTCTCCCTATAAGCCAGTTTGCCAATGGTCTTTCTGTTCCTTGGATAGGTGCCATTAACAACATAGAGCAATGACACATGGGTGTCCTTTGAAAGCTCCAGACAGTGTATACACATTTTGCTCTGTAATGAGCCAACATTGACAGATTATTATTAACTTTATTGTTAAAGTGCATAGTGAATGTTAGAGTACATTCTTTGTGTTGTACCATTCTATGGATTTTGACAAGAGCATAAAATCATATCTCTACCATTAAACTTCAGAAAGAACAGTTTCACTACCCTAAAAATCCCCTGTACTCCACATATTCCCTCTCCCTCTCTCCACCAAGTCCCTGGCAACCACGAATCTTTTTGCTGCCTCTATAGATTTGCCTCTTCCAAGTGACACATAATATGTAGTCTTTTTCAAACAGAATTCTTTCATCTAGCAGTATGAATTTAAGGTGAAACTTGCTATTTTTCTGTAGGGAGTGGTGTAAAAGAGAAAAGGGTAAAGCAAACACAAGCAATTTTAAAAGAAATACTCTCGGTGCTTTACCAATCATTAGCGTGTGCAGGGCACGCACACACACATATCCTAGTCATTTAGGATTTACACTTAACAGTATGAATGTGCCAAGTACAGGAACCACTGAACTTTAGAGCAAACACTATTTCCACATTCAATCAACAGTCTTGTGTCAATAGTAGATGAAAGTCTCTCAGTGACTTTAAAATTTGTTCTTCCATTAAAATAATATTTATGGGGTGGAAAGTGGGGATAGAGAATTTGCAAACAAGTTCTAAAGTCCTTTTTAGTAGATTTACTTATTGTAGTGGAATGAGTGAAGTGATTCTGAAACAACTGAGATATTTTATAGGATTAAGCAATGAGTAAATGTGTTGTTGAGAGCCAGAGTTCTCACTAACGAAGAAGGGACACAGAAATATACAACAGGGAATGGCAAGATAGAACCTCACAGGAATGGACTGGAATTGGAAGTATTGATGTGGACTCTTAATTTCTAAAATATATCAGAATGTGTATATGCATGTGTTTGTACACATGTGTGTGCATATGTATCTATATGTTTACATGTGTATATGTATACATATGCATGCATACTTCCTAACTTTGCATACTTAAAGGGCCAAGAAGCAAAGACACCTCAGTAACCATAAACATACCTAATCCCAAAATTTGGCCTTTAATACCATTCCAACTAAAGGAAACAAGGCTGTACTTCATGGAGCTATGCTGAGCTAAATGCTTTAAAATTTATATCAAATGTATCTGCATAAACGCTTGCTATGAGTTAGGCTGAGGGTTCAAAGATATAATGTGCTATTCACTAATCACCCACTAGATTCTCTATAGTACAAGATTAGTCAGGAATATATTGTTATGTCAGAAAATGAAGAAGAGCTTAAAAAAAAAAAAGGAATGGGGGCTTGCAACCAGGATACAGAACCAACTGGAAAAGGGCCTTCAATTGCCAAGTCAAACTGGGGATAAAATAAACACCAAACTATTAATTACAGTAATGAATCATAAACCATTGAAAAATATGAGCTAATGAGTATGTTACTGAATAAAAAAAGATATGGTATCTCCATGTTTTGTATTTGTATTTCTCTGATGATGAGCAATGTTGAGCATCTTTTCATGTGTCTGTGAGCCATTTGTATGTCTCTTTTGGAAAAATGTCTATTCATGTCTTCTGCCCACTTCTTCACTGGACTATTTGCTTTTTGGGTGTTGAGTTTGGTAAGTTCTTTATAGATTTTGGATACTAACCCTTTATCCGATATGTCATTTGCAAATACTTTCTCCCATTCTGTTGGTTGCCTTTTAGTTTTGTTGATTGTTTCTTTTGCTGTGCAGAAGCTTTTTATCTTGATTAAGTCCTAATAGTTCATTTTTGCTTTTATTTCCCTTGCCTTTGGAGACATGTCAAGCAAAAATTTGCTGCGGCTGAGGTCAAAGAGATAGTTGCCTGTTTTCTCTTCTAGGATTTTGATGGTTTCCTGTCTCACATTTAGGTCTTTCACCCTACATTGCATTTCGTAGCATTTCATACTACATAGCATTTCATGCTACATTGAGATACCACCACACACTGGTCAGAGTGGCTAAAATTAAAACCCAGGAAACCACAGATGTTGGCAAGGATGTGGATAAAGGGGAACTCTCTTGCATTGTTGGTGGGAATGCAAATCAGTGCAGCAACTCTGGAAAACAGTGTAGAGGTTCTTCAAAAAATTAAAAATATAATTACCCTATGATCCAGAAATAGCACTACTAGGAATTTATCCAAAGGATACAGGAGTGCTGATTCACAGAGTCACATGTACCTCCCAAAGTTTATAGCAGCATCATCAACAAAAGCCAAATTATGGAAAGAGCCCAAATGCCCATCAACTGATGTATGGATAAAGAAGATATGGTACATATATACAATGGAATACTACTTGGCAATGAAAAAGAATGAAATCTTGTCATTTGCAGTAACATGGATGGGACCGAAGGGTATTATGGTAAGTGGAATAAGCCAGTCAGAGAAAGACAGGTATCATATTTTCACTCATATGTGGAAGTTGAGAAACTTAACAGAAGACCTCAAAGGAAGGGAAGAAAAAAAAGAGTTACAAACAGAGAGGGAGGCAAACCATAAGAAACTTTTAAATATAGAGAACAAACTGAGAGTGGAAGGGGGTGAGGGTGGAAAGGGGCGGGGGAAAATGGGTGATGGGCATTGAGGAGGACACTTGAGGGGATGAGCACTGGGTGTTTTATGTAAGTGATGAATCATAGGAATCTACTCCCAAAGCCAAGAGCACACTCTATATACACTGTATGTTAGCTAACTTGACAATAAAATAAATAAATAAATAAATAAATAAATAAATAAATAAATAATTTTTTGAAAAGATAAATAAATTAGAAAGGAGGTCTCATGCTTTTAAGGCAGAATGCTGAGGGCTGGCTGGTTAATGCAGAGGGGATGCTGGAGCTGAATCATTTGCAGCATTATAGTAAAGACTAGATCAGGCAAGAGTCATCAATGGATGCCAGCTAAATCCAGAGAGAAATTTGGCTGAAAACAAGAAGATTTGAATGGACTTAAAGTGCCTTATCACAAACCACCAATTAGTTTCAAGTGAAAAAATAAAGTAATTATACAGGGGAGAAGCTAGGCAACATGTTCACTGGGCAATTAATATTAATGTCACCAGTGAGGAACAGATGGTCACTGTGTGTCTCCAGATGATATACCTTGAGAAAGACACACGTCACCTATGAAGCATGTGTTTGAGAATGTATAACCGGACTCTAATCATGAGGAAACATCAAACCAATGATGAATATCCTATTAAAAAGAGGGGAAGATTATAGTCTTTAAGAATATTGTTAGCATAAGGGGCACCTGGGTGGCTCAGTTAGTTGAGCAACCGACTTCAGCTGAGGTCATGATCTCGTGGTTTGTGAGTTCAAGCCCCACATCAGGCCGGCTGCTGTCAGCAGGGAACATACTTCAGATCCTCTGTTTCTCTCTTTGTACCCTTCGCCCACCTGTGCTCTCTCAAAAATAAATAAAACATATATTATTGGCATAAAACACAAGAAACAGCTGTGGAAATGTGCCTGATTAAGAATGCAAGATGGGGCACCTCGATGGCTCAGTCGGTTGAGCATCCAACTCTTGGTTTCACCTGGGGTCATGATCTCATGGTTCTTAAGTTTGAGCCCCACATCCTGCTCTGCAATGACAGTGCAGGGCCTGCTGGGATTCTCTCTGTCTCCCTCTCTCTTTGCCCCTCCCCCACTTGCTCTCTCTGTCTGTCTCAAAACAAATAAATAAACTTAAAACAATTTTTAAAAATGCAAGGCAATTTGTTTTACTACATTCCAGGTTAAAGACACAAGACAACTAAATGCAATATCTGACCCTGGACTGGATTCTAAATTGGAAAGGGAAATGCTATAAAGAGCATTACTGGGGCAATTGAATAAGGACAATCGCTTGGATGAAACTATTGCATCAATGTTAAATTTACTAAAGTTGATGAGTGAACTATGATTATGAGAGAGAATACTCTTAGGAAACATACAATAAAATACTTAGGAAAAAAGTGGTAATGGGTTAAAGGGTCATGATGTATACAATTGAATATTGGCAATATAATATAAGATACATAAACAGAGGGAGGCAGCAAATATAAGCAAATAAAACAAAAAAAATGTTCACCACAGAAAACTGAGTAAAGGGTATAGAGGTACTCTTTGTATTATTCTTATGCTTGCAAATTTTTTGTAAGTTTGAAATCATTTTCAAACCAAACAACACGAACATTAAGGAAAACAGTATCTAATGAAGTAAGTAGTGACAATGGATATTCTTCTACTGGAATCCTCATCTCCTATCACCTGGGCAACTCATATTCATCCTTTAACATAATCTGCCAAGGCATTACTTTCTCTCTGTTACCTTCCCCAACACCTTTGTCTTAAAACAAAACAAAACAAAGCAAAACAACCTGCACATTCCATATCATCTGGAATTGCATTTAGATTCTGGTAACACAGTGAAAATAGCAGCTGCTTAAACAAGACAGAAATGTATTTCTACCCCAAAATTGAAGGAGAGGCAGTCCAGGGTTCTGCTGTGTCATCAGTGATTAGACTCCTTCTCTCTGCCTTGCTTATCATCCTTTATATATTGTTTTCATCATTGAGGTCACATTATCCTCCAATATTACTCCTGGAGCTCCAGCCATCACAACCACAATCCAGTCCACAAGCCCTAGTCTTTTGTCCCCAAGCCAAGGAGACTTCCCCAAAGTCCAATCCCAAACTTCCACTTGCATTACATTAGCCAAAACTTAGTTCCATGGCCACATCTCCTGCAAGGGAGGATAGAAAATTGAGTCTTTTGCTGGGCATTTTGCCACCTGGTACAAATTGGAGGGCTTTTATAAGAAAGAGGGGAAAATTAATATTGGTTAGGCAATTATCAGTCTCTGAATACCATCCTGTTGTGAAATTTGCCATTATTTTGTACATATTCTATTATTACCTGTGTCAGACCATATTTTGTTTGTGCTTATGTCACTATCCTAAACTATAGCATATAATTTTTGGATATGAAATATCTATGTTGGCTTTTAAATGCCCCAGTGCTTGGCTCAGAGCCAGTCCCATAGTAATTGCTCATGTAAGGTTCATGAAGGTAAATGAGTTGATAGTCAGCCATTTGAGATATTCAAGATATATATATTTGATATTCCACAGGATTACCCTGCCATTATGGAGAGACCTTGAGGATAAAGTTCGTAAAGTTTTATGTGGTTATAAAACTCAAGTGCTGACAAAATTAGCTGGTGGCTTCAGGTCATAGAATATAGAAGATGGTAATCAACTGAAGGTTTTAACAGTGAAATGCAATCCTTTTTCCTTAGTTTTGATGACTTGTCCCTTTATAGACTCCAAATGCTGGGGGTCCTTCATTTATTAAATATTTTAAAACATAAATGTTAAAAAACATTTAATATTAGATGTATTTCTGACCTCATTTAACCAGTCAATGAGGAATGAGGAAGTAGGTTTTAAAAAAAAAGGAAGTAGGTTTAGAAACAATTTTGTTAGCATGCTCAACAATGAGCAACATAATAGGAAATAGGAAGCAAGGAATGTGAGATTGCTGAGTGATGTTTTGCCTTCTCAAGCATATGACATGCTGCAGAACCCAACTGATCTCAGAAAAGAGCAGAGGAGTCTTTTTATATAAAAACACTAACTCAAAAGAATTATCATGCATAGAAAAAAAAGCCCTTATCACTCATGTAGTCACCAAATATATTTGAGCTTTTACTATGCATCAGGTAATTTGCTAGATATGAAAGACAGAATGGCATTTAAGGAAGAAGACTTAATTTTTGCCTCAGAGAGTTCTCCCAGTGGAACATGTTTTCAGCCTCAAGGTTGTATACTTCCAAAACCCATGCACTTGGCCACTATATTTTCACATTAAGATTCAACTCTTCTTGGGGCATGTGAGTGGCTCAGTTGGTTAAGCATCCAACTCTTGATTTGGGCTCAGGTCAGGATCTCATGGTTGTGAGTTTAAACCCCAAGTTCGGCTCCCCGTTGTTCATGGAGCCTGTTAAGATTCTCTCTCTCCCTCTCCCACTGCCCCTCCCCATACTCTCTCTCTCTCAAAAAAAAAAAAAAAAGAATTAACTCTTCTTGGGGTGCCTGGCTGGTTAAGTCAGTAGAGCATGCGACTCTTGATCTCAGGGTTGTGAGCTTGATCCCCATGTTAGGTGCAGAGATTACTTAAAAACAAAATCTTAATTTTTTTAATGTTTATTTATTATTGAGAGAAAAAGAGACAGAGCATGAGTGGGGGAGGGACAGAGAGAGAGGGAGACACAGAATCTGAAGCAGGCTCCAGGCTCTGAGCTGTTAGCACAGAGCCCAACGCGGGACTCAAACTCACAAACTGAGAGATCATGACCTGAACCAAAGTTGGATGCTTAAGTGACTGAGCCACCTAGGAGCCCCAAAAATAAAATCTTTAAAAAAAAGAATTAACTCTTCTTGAACCTTTCCATCTTAAAATTTGGGTCTATAGTCAAGTGATAGTTGAAGATCCTAAAATGTTGTCTTTCTTACTTTTTACTTCCATTAAAAAGTGAAGCTGCTGATAATGGGTGAGAGAACTAAAATAAATTTTTAAGTGAAGTAAAATGTTCATTGATATTTTATTTTTATAGTCTCACTTCACTGAGTTCCATTTAAATGAGTTGCCAGAATTTTGCAGTGTTCAGATTGATTTACAGTTGTCTCAACATAACAACCAACATTCTGAACTGCAGAGCAATTATTTGGACACTATTTTTCTAATTGATGCCAAAAATTCAAATTACTGGAGTTTTCCCCTAAATTGACCAGATAATTTGGAACTGTGAGCAGTCTCAGCTCAGCTGCCAGGGATATCAGATAAAATATTACCCCAAATAAAAGGTGGGGCTCCAGAATGAGTAAAACAAAAGGCATGCCAAAAAAGATAAACACACACCCTCCTTTGAAGATTACTGCCAACTGTCTTTAAAATAATGCCAAAGAAAACTTCTCATCCAGGTTTACTTCATCTCAACCTTCCCTTTTCTAATTCAAAATACCCAGGATGTCCCTTGCAGCTCAACAGTTTTCTCTGGAGCTTTAAAAACACATGAGGGAACTGAGTGAAATCCAAGCGATGCTTTTATTGTGTCGCCTGATTATCATCTGATGGTGAATAGGCAAGGAAGGAGTGTGAAGTTGAGGCGTCTGGCCATATATTTGAGGTCACAAAATGTCAGGGTTGGACAAGCTCACAGTGCATCCAAGTGCTTCTCAGTTGGCCTGTCCAGGACCTTCTTCTTTGAGAAGAGGGCAAAGGCATCTCTGACTGGTTGTCACACCTACATTTCCTGATTAATAGACCTGTCATTGTGGGAAGTTGTCCAGTCTGAACTGTGAGGTCACCAAGCCCTAGAAAAGCCTTAAAAATATCATCTGACCACATATACTCTGCCTCCTGCGGAAGGGAATTTTAAGTGCTCTGAATCACACTTCCAGAGCACCAGCCCAGAATGACCAAAAACCATATTCTTCATCATTTAGAACATCAACAGGGTAGTAATTCTCTCCCAAACTAATAACTCTTACTATAGTAGCAAGGTTTGATTATTGTTCTCTTTTTGAAGACCAGGGGAAAGACAGACACGTATTGCCTCAGATGCTCAAGAATGATCACAAATATGACCAGGATGATGTCTCTGGCTCAAAACAGAGTACTTGACACCAGAAATCCAAATATTAATCCAATTCCCCCTTTTTAAAAATCACGATGTTACAGCATAGTAAAGCTAATGTTTGTATTAAGCCTATAAGCTGATTTGATTGTATTAACCTACTAGCTAAAAGTGGTTCCAACTCAAGCCTAAAACCTTTACTTCATTACATTTGCAGAATTATTAAATTTACGAAAATACCAGGTCTAGGCAGAAGACATGGAAACAAACATAATCATGTGTTTCGTCCCTTGAAATCTGAGTATTATCCAGAAAAGAGGTGTTCAGCGGTGCTCATGGATCCAAGGGGGAGAAGGGATTCAGAATTATGGTCCACACATGGTCCTGAGAGGGGAAATAGTGCCCAGGTTCTAAGAGATCATAAGAGTGAACTTCCCAAGTTTTTTTAAATGAACAAATGCCTTTGAGTTGGACATGTCTCCATATAAAATACCGAGGCACTAGAGGGAAACAAAATAAGAAAGAAAAATGATGAACACTTTTCTTTTCATTTTATTAATGTATTCTATTTCTTTATAGGGACAGAGTCTTTCAAATGGTAGCCAGTTTCAAAATATACCAGTTTGGATCTTTTTTCACAATACTTCAATCCCACTTCTCAGGAACAAATCTATAGCTGGAAATTCAGAAAATCATCATCTCCCGCAGAGGCTGAAAACAATAGTGAAGCAGTGAGTCATGTTCAAGAAGGGTTTGGGTTACACTTGACTATTATTCAAGGCCTACTTAAATTCTTTTTAGGAAATTACTTTCCCAATTACAGGCAGGAGCACATTTTTCACTGTTATTATGAATAGGAAATAACAACCCATTTCTGACTTCAGCTTCCTTTTAAAGGACACCAATAGGAAGTTCATGGCTTTCAGAAGTACAAAAAAAAAGAAGTGTTACAATGTAGTGCACACACTTCATCACCATCTTTCCATAAAGAAAATATGTCGGGGATTTTTGCTGTTGATAATAACAAGCATCAGTAAGCCATTCTGGGAGTTCCTAGTCTTTAACCTCCATCTGCTGTCCATTTCCACCTTTAAATGGAGCAAAATTTCAGGTGAAGGAAAGCTTGTCTTCCAAGTGCTACCCCATGATTGTTTGTAATCATATTTTACATATGAGTTAGCTTGATATTGAAATGATAATGATAATGTCTGAACTTGAACTCATAGCTGGCCACATAAAACCATTCTTCAAACTTATGAATTATTCTTACCAAGAGGGGAGAAAACCAACAACCACTGTGTCCTAGTAAGTTTACTCAAAGTATTTGGTGAAGTAATACCTGATTTAAAAAAATGTTAAATATATACATGCAACGTGTGTGTGTGTGTGTGTGTTTATTAAGAGCCAGTCGTTGTTAGACTAGCAAAGTGATAAATGCCAATTTTAGTTATTTGAATTATCTTTGTAAAATCAAAATACATGTAGTTTGAGTTCTGGAATACATTTGGTCTTCATTTGCAAGGGTGAATGAGAATAAATTTAGTCCTTAGCCTCTTCTTGGTCCCTAAAATCTGGGGGGTTAAAACTTAAATGCTGTTTGGTGGCTCTAAATTTTTCATATAGTTATAATGAGTCTGAAAAAGTAGCATTACACCTGTCTTTTACTTATTTCTAAGTTCTAAAACTATAGGTTATTAGAATTAAAATAATTATAGTAGGGATGATGATGATAATAATGGCAGCATTTTTTTTTTGTCTTTCACCTTTAGGTTTTGTGTTTGTGATACTCAAATAATATAGAAATGCAGCAAGCCTTGCCCTAAAACAAATTTGCCTGAAACAAAAAGGGAAAGTAAATGTTGTAATAAGGTATGGTAAACATATTTACAGTTTGTACAGTCATTACTAGAACGTAAGCCCCACGAGAGAAGCAGCTTTTCTACCTTGCTCAGTATTGCGTCCACATCACTGGATAGTGCTGGGCACAGATAGGGCATTCAGTTTTATTTGGGTGCATTTAAGTTAGCCTTGAGCAATGGGAAATAAAAATGTGTCCTCATCTTGAAAACAGAAATCACCAATAACAACTAAATAAAATCAACGGGAGAGTTCAAATTGCATACATTCTAAATATTTTGACTCACTTACAGTCTAGTCTCAGCTAACTAATCAGAGTTCCCAAGAAAATGGGCTGATCATACAGAGCCTCTTATTTGACCCTATAAGCTGTGGGAGCCACTAAAAAATTATGTGGGAAAAGAACCATTACTATTATATCCATTTTATAGATGAGAAAACTGACTTACTCTAGGTAACTGGTAGAGATGGAACAATCTCTGTCTCTCTGAAATAAAAACTGGTGAGCTTTACCACTCTTCTAGCTCAAGAACATTTAAACCAAAGTGAGGAGCAAAATACAGGATACAGTAATTTAAATAGTGATGGCCCATGTTCCTTTTTCATGCCAAGAACAAAGATGGATGGAAGGGAAGACAGAGTTAAGGAACATGAAATTTTTAACAAATCTATCACTCCAGTATAATAACTATTGCTAAATTTTAAATGAAATACAGGATGTGAAATATTCTTCACCTGAATGCTTCTCTGGGCATCTTGTCATAAAGCAGATTCTGAGTTAGCTGATTCAAGGTGGGGCCTGAGATTCTGAATTTCTAACAGGCTCCCAGGTGATGCTGATCTACTGATCCACAGACAGTTCTGTAAGTGGAGAAGTTTTTCCTGATACCTGTTTGATTTATGAGGTGAGAACTGCATCTCTCTGCTTTGTCAAATGAAGCAAGACCTTTTCAGGTTCTACCAGCTTGAAACAGGTGCGGTAATAGCTAGTTGTACCAGAAATCATAGCAATCACGACAGACTTATAGTGAGATTTAGGAGATTAGAAGTGGGGTTTAGGTGGAGTCATAATTATGCAAAGATTCTAGGACACCTCCCTTTTGGTTTCCTTATTAAAGCTGTTGTTTTCCCTGAACTTCTCATCACTCATAAAACTAGAATATAAACATCACATTAATGGAGTTTAGTACAGCATAATGGTAGAACGTGCTAAGAATTATGATTTTTTCCAAGAGATCAGATTTACAATTACCAGAAGCAAAGGGTGGGGATAATGGGGATTGGAGGAAGGTGGTCAAAATGGACCAACTTCTAGTTATAGAAGAAATAAGTACGAGAGATATAATGAACCCCATGATGACTATAGTTTACACTGCTGTATGATATATATAAAAGTTAAGAAATTAGATACTAGAATGCATGGGGGCCTCAGTCGACTGAGTGTCTGACTCTTGATTTCAGCTCAGGTCATGATCCCAGGGTCATGGGAACAAGCTCCATACTCAGCACAGAGCCTGCTTAAGATTCTCTTTCTCTTCTCCCTCTGCCTCTCTCCCCCCTTACACACTTTCTCTCTCTCTGTCAAATAAATAAATAAATAAATAAATAAATTTTTTAATTAAAAAAAGAAAGTTTTTAACTTTCTCATCACAAGAACTGTTGTAACTGTTCTCATCACAGACATTTTATTCTTTTTCCTTTTTTGTATTTAAGATGATGGATGTTAACTAAATTTATTGTGGTATTTATAGGTCAAGTCATTATGCTCTATACCTTAAATCTATACAGTACTATATGTCAATTACATCTCAATGAAACTGGGGGAGAAAAAGAATCGTGAGTTTTCCATGTCATTTAAAGTACTATGGAGGATCATACTATGTTGTTGTTGTTTTTGTTTAGTTTGTGCGTGATTCCCCACCTGCTCATTTTAAAAGATAGCAAGGAAGTTACATTACATTAGTATCTTTCTTGCTTTTTACAATGGTACTTATGAAAGGCACACAATGTGTAGATAGTATACTAAGTATTTAAAGAAATTATTTCCTTTCTCTTTACAATATTCTTATAAGTACTGTTATTATACCCATTTTAAAGATGAGCAAACTGAGGTTTAAGTAGATGGTGCAGTTTCCCCAAGGTTACAGAGCTGACAAGAGGAAGTTCGGGTTTCCTGAGATCTGCCAGAATCCAAAGCCCTATCTCTTATCCACCACCCTGATAGTTCCTTTTCTGAAAGACAGGAGTACATTTTCTTTTGAATATTTGCAAAGATCAAGTTCGAGGATCCTTTTTACAGGTCATTTTCAAACCAAGAAGGCATAATGGTTTGCCAAGGGATTACCAACAATCTCAGTGTGCCTGATTTTGGTTTACATGATGATAAACTTTGACAGATTGAATGTTTGTTCTCCAGGGGTTCTTTGGTTTGTTCCTGTGAGGAATCCTTCTGCACTGTGCATCTATCAGCTTCAAGTTTAATTTGTAACTGCAGCTACCATTAGCAGGGTCCTCCCTCTGCCAACTCTTCCACCCTGGACTGTGTCTCTACAGTGATAAGTATATAACTAAACAGGTTTTTGTTGTGTTTTCTTTTGTAACATCATGCTAATCCAAACTTCTCATCTGATCATCAGGCATATGAGGTGATAGTATTCTGGAATTGACTGGATAGGGAAGCAGAAACCCAGAGAATAAAAACACCTTAGTGGAATGAGCACTCCAGAAAGCTCCAGGCAGTGCCCAGAATCCCAGAGTGGCATAATGGCTCAGCAGTAGGTAGCAAATGGGCGTCTCAGCATCAGGGACAAGGCAACAGGGGACTCTACAGAGTGTAAAGTTGGATGTGGTTGACATCAGAGGCAGATGATGCAGGACCTCAGAGAAAGCATTAGCACTTGCCCTTTGGAGGAATGAAAAGAACCTTGGTCCTGGAGGACCTATTAATGAAGTTCAATGCAAGGACTTATTTTATTAAAAAAAAAAAAAGTTTAGAAACAAGTAAAGTGTCTGAGAGGGAAATCCATGGGATGTGACTCTTTAAGCCATAAATGTAAATTTTTAAAATTTCTTCCAGGTCAGAATGGAATTACTCTTCCAACCAAGCATGCACCTGACCCTGTGGGAATCTGCTATGGGAAGTTAATAAATATGGGTTTAGGAAGCCAAGCAGATCACTAAAATTACATCGTCTTTTACTGAACTTCTAATTCACTCCTGGAAATAAGTGAGCTCCTTTGTGATAATTAAGTACTATATTTTAAGAAACTGAGCTATCAGAGATGGCTTTGAAATACCTAGATGAATATTCCATTGCATTTTGCATTGTATCTCATTTTACAGGTTGATTAATAGTTACCCGGACCCAGGATGGCAAAGGCTGCTATTTGTTGTAAGACAGCTAGTCTCCCTTCTTCCCAAGCACATGGCTGTGCAAAATAAAGAGTACAGCTCTCAGTTTCCTTTACAGCTAGGCACAACCCTGTAACTAAGTTCTGGCCAACAGAATGTGAGTAGAGTGTTGTCTAAAACACGAGGAAGGGTCCTGAAATGGTGGGAACAAGCCCTTCTTCCTTCCTTCATTCCCAATGTCTGGATAGAGATATGCTGGCTTGACTTTAGAAATGGAGGCCATGGGATGGAAGAGCACCAAGACAGGGTCTTCGAGCACTTCAAGAAGCAGAACTGTCTGCCATTAGAGCCACGGAATGCCTGTATCCAGGCATTAATGGGAGAGAAATGAATGTTGTTGATTCAAGTGTTGTCACTGAGTTTTATCGAAAGTCACAAACAAATGCAATTCTAAATAATTCACAGAACCATCATCTTTGCAAAAGTCACATCAAGGCTAAGTGGTCGTATTGGCTGTCAACATCCAAAGTGGTAAGAATGAGGATTATCAGTTCTCAGATCATTTAACATTCCACTTAATGCAACAACCAATAGAGCAGTGATATTAACATTCCCAGAATAAACATGTTTACTGCCATCAAATTTCTTGAGAAATCTTCACAGTCACCAAACTTTCTTACATAGATATAAGATTTACCTTGAACAAACTTTGTACTCCTATTGCTTAGTACAAAAAAAAAAAAAAAAGCTTTTTTAAAATAAATGGAACTGGAGGGAAAAAAATAACTGAATAGGGAACCAGAAAACTCTCCCACTGACAAAGAAAAGGGTTAATGGGCTATATGGTGAGAGAGAAGATGTATACTAATCTTTCTCTGGAAGCCAGAGTAGTAAAGGTGCTTTTATCAGTAGTTGGCTAGGTGATTCTCTGCAAAGCTATGAAAAAAGGGAAACTAATAATTGATGCCCACTGCCCTTCTGGGTGGGCTCTTCATATTATTTTCTAGCACTCACTCTGTTTTTACCCCTACTATTCTTTGTGATATTCTTTGGCCACTCCCTATACACACACTTACACACACACATCTCTCATTAAGACAGGATTCCTTTCTCTGGACTTTTCCTCTTGTCTCATTAACATAATAGGAGTTGACACTTGTACAGTCTTTAAATATAGCTCATTCGACCCTATGGAGTATGCGACTATGAGGTACATTTATTATCCCATTTTAAAGATGAGAGTGTGAATCACTAAGCTAGTAAATTTTGGAGGTAGAATCCAAGCTCAGGCAGTCTGGCTCAAAGTGAGTTGTGTCTTCTCAAGAAGAATCAGCAATCTATTGGGAGAGTACTTTGGGAAGAGAGCCTTGTGTATTCCTCAAATCACACTTTAGACACTCAACCAGTTGGTATAAGCTGGTCATCCATCAGAATCCTATGCATAACTATGCTTGAACTACTAATAATATGAACATTAGAAATTAGGTTAATTTTGCAATTTTTAAAATGAGGTTAGTAAGAGTGAGCCCTAATATACCTGAGCACAATAGTCAAATCTTCCAAATTGTTCTCTTTACTCTTTTATAAGACTTAAGTCCTTGATCTGAGGAAACTGCTGGAATTTTATTATTTCCAGCTTACTATTGAGCTGTTCTTCTTCAATATCACTTATGCTTCATTGTTATCTTCATTCCATCATTGATTTTTTTTCTCTATGCTGCTGGCCTTTTGAATCTGGCAAATACAGATATTAAAAAGACTTTTTTTTATCTATTGTGATCATCATGTACTCTTTTATTTCTGAATCTGATGCTGAGTTTTTCAGTAAAGACACTATCCAGGGAAACTACTCCCTATAAAGTAGTATATTTATAATAATAACTGATATTTCACATTCTGTGAAATGGATTTTGTGTCCCTAATTGCAGATGAAGAAACTGATGCTCAGAGAGATACTATGCATTGCACAGGATTAACCAGTGGGTAAGGGCAGAAACCAGAACTCCTCCAGATCCAGACTTCAAGCTCTGTACTCCTTCCATAACACTGTCATGTATTTGCCAGATTTAAAGGGTTCATCTTAGTAATAGTAAGAATCTATGAATTATATCTTTGATGTTATAAAATCAATGAAAATTACAATACAATTTTTAAAAACTCATTAAAAATCCAATCAATATTTGCAAAAACATATTCACTTACATCTTTGGCCAGTACATATTTTATGGTGTCTGTTGCCTACCCTCTCTTCCACTAGAAGCTGGGAAATTGACTAGCCTGGTGAGAGATAGCAGCCATAAGAATGCAAGAAATTCCACCCTCAACCCCTATATATAAGATTGGACCAAAGCAAGGCACTTACAGCCTGCCCACTGGCCTGCCAGGAACCATTACCAATGGGGCCCAGTCTAAAAAGATGAACTGAGCCAAAGAGATTGCTTTCTTGGGAGTATGGGACTGAGTTAAGAGGAGCACCAACCTATCTTGTAGGACATATCATGACAACGATGATGGTGCACAATCAACTGAAGTTACAAGGAAATAAAAATAAAATGTATAAATAATAAGAGCCACCATTTATATGGTACTTACTATGTGTTTCACTTTCTTAATGCATTTACCCTACAAAGTAATTACTGGTATTAACAACTCGCCACCACCACCACCCTTTTACTGACGAGAATACTGAAGCACAAAGGAATTAAGAAACTCACCACAAGCTATAAGTGGGAGAGCAAGATGGAAATCCAGGCCATGTGGCTTTGCTGCCAAATTTGATGTCACATAAAGGCAGCTTAGTGCACAGACAAGAGAAGACAACAAGCAACAACATACATGGCAAGAGAAACAACAAGTCACAAGAGAGAAAGACTCAGCAACAGAGAGACAGTGCACGATACCCAAGAGGCATCCAGTTCCCAGCTATGTGCTTTAGCTCCCCTTCTCAGATTCTCATGAAATCCCTGATTATGTGCTTGCATAGGACACCTTAGTGCATCTGTTCCTTGTAAATGAGAGATCCCTAAGTAAAATAATATGACTCCTTTTAGGACTTCGTAAATACAGTGCTCAAAGGCAGTAGAAGTGATATCATTGTATATTTCTTGTTTGAGGTAACGATTGGCTCTCTTACAGATTTACGATCTGATATGGAAGAGAAGGTAGAGATATGCACACACAAGAGAAATATTTATAATTTTAATAGTACAATGAGAGTATGATGTAGATTGGAGTTAAAATAAGGTGAATAAACTCAAAGCTGTTGGTAATGAATCATGAAAACCTTCCTGAAGAAATAAGGCACAAACAGGGATATGTTTGTTGAATACACGCTTGAACCAAGGTGGGTAGAATACTTCTTGCTTCAGCGAAGAAGAGGAAGAGGGACTGTGGGAATTGGATAGTAAGATCTGTGTGTATGTGTATGCATGTAAGCGTGGCATATGAGCACACGCTTTTGGAATGTAAAGGAAAGAAAAAGATAAAGCAGAAAATTTAAATGAAGTCAGGTGTTGAATAATTATACAAGAACCAGGCCAAGGTGATTAAATTCTCTGGTCTTATAACAATCTGGTATATTTTGGCTGATGCCTTAGTTAAAACACTTAAAACAAAAACAAAATTTTATGATCATAATAGGTGCATTACTGAATTATCATTTATGACATTTAATCAGATAATCAAGCATCCTGAAAGCAAATACCTCCTTGCTCATTTTTTTCCAGACATGCTGTGCCTTTCTCTTTTTTTTAATGTTTGTTTATTTTTGAGAAAGAGAGAGAGAGACAGAGGACAAGCAGGGGAGGGGCAGAGAGCGGGAGACAGAAGCTGAAGCAGGCTCCAGGCTCTAAGCTGTCAGCACAGAGCCCAACACAGGGCTTGAACCCATGAACCATGAGATCATGACCTGAGCCAAAGTCGGAGACTTAACCAACGGAGCCACCCAGGCGCCCACACGGTACCTTTCTTGAAGTCCTTTGTGCTAGTACACAGCAGGCACTCAATAAATACATATAGACTGAATAACCAAATGTTCCTGTTATCTCTCTGTTCGAACATGAGATCATATCTATAAAATTCAAAGTCCCATACAAGTTTTTTTAGATGAATCATTTATATTTATGTCTTATGAAACCAAAAATTCTTTGCTCATGTCTCCCTGCTTTCTGCACCCCCCCCAGACTATCTAATCATGTTGTGTCATAAGGTTTTTGTGATTGCAAACATATCAGTTAAAATATAAACTTTCAGTTATTTGAGCAGATTGATTTTGCCCTAGAATGCTAGCAACGCTGTGTCTGCACATAGTCCAAATAGCATCCCAGTCCTGTCTCACCTGGAAGTGCCACATGGGCTGGATTCAAGGAACCATGATGGTAAAAAAAAAAAAAAAAAAAAAAAAAAAAAATGCAAACTAAAAACACCAGCAACAGAAAAAGAAAAGAAAGCAATTCATAAATATATTATCTGAGAGTAACTGCCATATAATTGCTATAGTCTCTTCTGATATTTGCTAACCTTTTCCAAGTACAAAAGAAAACAGTCTGAAAGGTTGTATGGATAAATGAATATTCATAAAATTACAGAGGAGCATTAGTATATACAGTGTTTACATAGCATAAGCAAACTGGCAGACAACTCAGAAAGCTAATACTTTTCCTTTCCACTTTTCTGAATTTTCCAGATTTTCGTCAATAAATACTTGTGTTTTATGACAGAAGAAAAACCTTTCTAGAGAAAAATTTTTTTAATTAATGTGGATAAGTCAGGTCAACCAAGCCATATTTTGAGGAGCAGTGAACTGACATCATTTTTCTTAACATTGTTAGCAAAGAACAACATTTGATAGGAGGAGATCTTCCCTTTGCAGTTTAATGCTTGGCATCAAATCCAAAGATACTCAGCTCAAGGACAAAAGCTAATTCACTTTATATAATCAAATGGGTGGATTCTGAAAACAAGTGGGTTGAAAGATAAACCTTTGCATAAATCATTCTTCTTTTGTTATACTAAGCTTCCACGAAACCATTCTGAACAAACAGATTTTAATTTCAGTTTAGACACCAACATCCAGCAGGCTATTCCACTGATTAATGATGATAAAACTGAGTGGAAAGAGAAGCCATTTATGAAACAAACAATATAACAATCAATCAAGCTTCGTTAGGGCTGATAATATTCTAACTCTGTATAGTCCTTGACTCTCTAGCACCACTCCATGGAGACTAGCTGAGCTGCTAAACGCTTTAGAATTAATGCCAGAATTGTCAGTGCTAAGGTTCACAGTGTCAGAATGAGGACTCAAAGCTATAACGTGGTATCTACTGATCACCCCCAATGAGATGGATTCTATGTTGCACGCTCAGCTTAAATTCTAATATTAAAACACAAACACTTCTTTCCCCAGCATCCATCCTCCTCTTCCTGCACCTGCCACACAGGCACATTAAATGGAGATCAGATAGGGAATGAACACCCCTGTACCTTTTCAGCCCCTGCTGGTGACTTTTTATTCCTTCTACCATGAAATTGGCTTTTTTGTTTCTTATTTTATCCATTTGGTGTCATATGTTACTTCATTATTCCTTCAAACCGTTTACACTGACCACCATAAGAAACCCAGGACCCTCACATCGGCCCCCATCCCCTTGTAATTCCAGTTGGCTCTGAGAAATGAGGCAATCCTCTACCTCACTCCATCCCTAATTTAGTTTCTCTGTGGCACTAACCACTACCTGGCATACCATATACTTCACTTATTCATTTGTCTTCTTCCTCTAAGATTTTTACCCCACTAAGGCAGAAATTTTTGTTTTGTTTATTAACAAATTACCATGCATAGGTTCTGACATGTAGTAGGAAATTTATAAAAGTTGTCTGAATAAGTGAATGAATGAATGAATGATATTTTAAAAACCACTAGGACGCCTAGAGGCTTCTACTAGGCAATTCTCATCATAATTTCCTTTACTCCATGTGTCAGAAAGTCAACAAAGGAATTTTGTGGTTGCTGGAAGTTTTAATTCCAATCATAAAATCAGGAACTGAGTAAATTAATAGAAATGAGACTGCATTCCTTCAAGGTAAATTGCGTTCAAATTTTTTAACTTATTACCTGATGCTCATAGGCCCTCACTCTGACTGACTGGTCGCAGTGGCGTTCTGGATCCTCAGGAGATGGTGTTAGCTCAGAGCAACTGTTGTGTTATACCTGAAAGATCCAAGCATTTCCCTCCCCCAATGCAGGGCCATCTCCACAGCTGAAGGTCTGTTGGCAGAAGGCTAGAAGAAATGCACACTGGTGATATCTATCACAGAATTCTTTTTCAAGAGTACCTAACCTTCCTTTTCATGTTTAAAATTTAAGTTTGGAAATTGGACAAAAGGCCAAGACTTTCTTCAGTGGTGGTTCAAATTAGGTCTTTGATTGACATACCTAGAGTTTGAGGGTTTGGTTGATGTTGGTATTGTTTTACAAATCAAATGTTTTCTTGGTGGGCTGTACTAGAGTACAGGTACTCATGACCGTACTAGAGTACTCATGACTGATCAGCAAATACCAAAAATCTCTAGGGGTCAGACCATTTGATTGCCCACCACTCACCTCTTCCTCCCCACCACCCACCCAGACCCTAATTGTCTCCAATGTTAATGTCCTGCTGGGTGGCTTCTGCCACTCTGGGATTCTAGTACCACAGTAAATCAGAGAGTTCACTTCAACTGTGTCTCCTCTCACTGGATTCTAGGTCCACAAAGAAGAGACTCTACAGGCATTTCCTAAAAATTCATTCAGGAATTTCTTACAGGCATTCACCTCACCAATGAATTTCTCAATGCATGGCTCAGGGAGGCCTTGGGGCCACAGTCAAGAGTTAAGGGAATGGATTAAACACAAAAAATTCCCTCTTGGTTCCCTACATCTCTAAGTCTTTTAATTTCTTCCTCTATCTTTTATGAGAAATGTCTGGGCCACTGTTGAGTACAACTTCATCAGCAGACTATAAGAAATAATTAAAATCACCTCCAGTTGAATACAGAATTGCATATAGGTACATATACAGGTACTGGCATGATCTTCTTGATCTAAATCACATTCTTCCATCCTTGTTCAACAATCCTCACAATTCATTCTCTCATTGTATCACCCAGAGTTTTGCAAATATGTTAATAAAATATTGCGATTCCATTGGGTTGACTTTGTAATAGGACCAGGGGCACGCTTACTCGGGGAGTAGGGCATAGGGCACAGTGCAGTGGAGTTTGATGGTCTGAACACTGAGCAACTCAATGCCTCTCACACATCTCCACCCCATGTTAAGACCTCTACTTAGTATCCTATCAATTAAAACGTAAATTTCTATATAAGAGACTAAGGAAAGCTATAAACTAGTATGAACAACCTGAAGGATAAATCTTTGCGTATAGGTTCCAATCGTCTCAGCCTTGTGGCTGAAAGAGATTATACATTTCTATCTTAGAAAGTGACTGGTTTGCAGTTGGTGCCTTGAGCTGAGAGCTAAGGACTTTGAGTTTGTCATTTTCTTCTGCTAAACTGTCCACTGCTATGCTCCACAGACCTTGAATTCTTCACACTCCTCAACTGCCCTCTTGGAGCAATTACTTTGCCTCACAAACCCAGCCTTCAGCTTCAGTGGGACTGTCATTCAAGGGGACAACAGATGATAATTTGATTAGCTGGTTTTTTTCCCACTAATTTCAATGGCTGCTCAGGTCCATTTTCTTAATAGCAACTTGATTTCTGCTTTCTATTACCCCCTCCAAGGACTGCTGATAAATTCCAGGTTCCCTTCGATACTTTTGAAGGTGTATGGGCTCCAATATCTCTCATACAGCTTTCAGTAATAGGGCTTTTGGATGCAAATAAAAGAAACCAGTGCCAGTTAATTAAAGCAGAAATGGAAATGTGTACTTAAAAGATGCTAGATAGCTCACATACTCTCTGGAAGGGCTAAAGAAGCAAACTTAGGGATTTTATAGCCAGAAAAAAAATTCCAAAAGCAAACCACAGGACTTGTCAGGTAAAGACATCCTGAAACTCCTGCCAGCCACAGACACCACAGCACATGCAAGCAGGCTCAGTGACCAGACCCTGGATGCTGCCTGGGGAGCTGCTACCACTGCTCCCCTCAGAAACCAAACGTGGTTGTGTATGCTGTCCCCAAACCCAAATGTTGTCCAAATATATTCTGGATGACCCTTGCTTCTTGGTGTCACTAGTTACTGATTCACGGTCTGGAGAGCAGGTGGATCTGATTGGCAGAGCCTAGATCCATGCCTGAACTGGAAGGAGCCTGGAAAGGTGAGTGTTCAAAGGTAGGGGAGGGACAGTAAAGTATCCCACAAACTGAAAGAGCACTTTGAGACTGGAAAAGGGAGTGTGTGACTCCATACAGTTTACACAGAGTTTTATTCAGAATAACTTACTGATGGGGGATCGGGGCAGGCTATGATCCAGCTGGTGCACAGCTGTTCTCAGCAAAAGCCAGACCTTAGTCTACAGATTTTATACAGCAAGGGGATGGAGGTTGAGGGGAGTGGCCTGTAGTAAGATGAAAGGGTTTGCATGCATTTAACTGACAGCTAACTTTTAATTAGACCTCATGGAGCCACCTGTGCATCAGGAAAGGGAAAGACTATGTTACTCTAACAGATTTGTGGGAGGCCAGAGCTGGCTCTCCTCATCCCAACCTTGGGAGGCATTTCCAAGGTATGTCCAAGGTATTTCTAAGGTATCTCCAAGGGAAAAACATACGACCCCAAGAGAAGTCACTGAGTGATCATGAACAAGATGGAGGGCTGAAGATGGAGTCACTATCATCAGCACTCCTACAGAGAGCTCTGGCAAGGCATCATAAGGGAGAACATTTCCCAAACGTGGAATACGGGTTCTGATGTTTGGATGGACAAAAACAAGATTGATAAATGTCCACCACTCATGCTTTATAAGAAATGGCAGGGGCTAAGGTGACACAATCAGGAGATAATGAGATTAGTGACCTTGTTTTATACTATTTTTATTTCCCCACAGAATCACACACACACAAATATATACACATGCATGTACACACACACACACACACACACACACACACACACTAAATCAACTAATATCCCAGATCTCATAAGTCCAATGAGAGATAGCAATGCTTCATCCTATAGCAGTGAATCAAAGAATACATGAGTACAGGGTACATCACACTGACTTTGAAGTGAGTTTCTAGAGGGCCTCTACTGACTGATCAGTGCACAGTCACAGATGTCTTATTCTGCATTATACTGGGCTCTAAGACTCCACTAAGCATGAAGGATACCAAAGACATATTGACCATTATAAGCAACTCAAATACAAATTTCCACTGGACCAAATCAATTCAAGGAAAAACAAACGGCAGTATCTGGAAATAATATGATAGTAGCAAAAAGGTAATATATTTCTTGTACAGTCAAAAAAAGAAATCACACCAATAAAATTAATTTGTTGATAAAAATGTAGTGAGGAATATTTTTTAAATACATATAGTTTTTAAAATTTATTTGCAGTACTGAGGAGTAAGTCTTGATAGAGTAACTCCTAAAGTATAAATCTGACCATTTCACTATCTTCCCCAAATTCCTCATGGATTCTCAAAATAGACCCTAGACCTTTGAAATGGAGATTTTATATGAATAATAGGTCAATAAAACCTGATTTAAATGTTTAAAAAATTCCACCTCCACTTACCCAGTGTTTAGAGTTTTTCTACTCTCTGTACCAAATATTAATGATTCTATGATTCGACTAAGGAGAGGAAACATGGGTTCTTATTTCTGTTCCCCCAGGACGGCCCTGGCAAGTCATTTGGCCTTTCTAAGTTCAGTTTCCACATTTGCAAAATGAAGAAATTGGACAAGCTTCTTTCCAGCCCTGAAAGATCGTCAGCTCTACTTGGCCAAAGTCTACTTGCCCATGCCCCATTCCCACCTAAAGTAGGCTTTATTTCTATTCGGTTTGATTGATCAAGGCAATAATCCAAAAGAGATAAAACACAAATTGCAAAGTTGCCAATTCTGAGTGACAAAAGCAAAAAATAATCTAGTTGCTCAGAATTTCCATAATGCTTTATTATATTTTCATACAGTGTTTAGCCATTAATCAACACAAGTCATAGTTGCAAACATAAAAGACCCAGAAATGAAGAAAATCATCATTGACAAATTTTACCTTAAAAAGTCAAAAGCAGAAAAAATAACATTTAAAAATTATGGTTATTTAAAAATAACCTGGTTGGCTCAGTTGGCTGTGCCCGACTTTGGCTGAGGTCATGACCTCGTGGTTGATTAGTTCAAGCCCCACATCAGGCTTGCTGCTGTCAGCACACAGCCCGCTTCAGATCCTCTGTCTCCCTGTCTCTGCCCCTACCCCTCCCTTGCACTCTCTCAAAAAAGAAAAAAAAATGTGGGTGAATGATCCCGTAGGTGACTGAGCAAGGCACATGCATTTCGGTCACAGGTTTGTATAACATAATGCTCAAATCAGAGAAAGATGCCACAACGTGGATTGAGCCCTACTTCTTGGGTCCTCATCTCCTCCCTGTCCTACTCACCCTGGCTCACCTGGAGCTGTGAGGATGGCAGTTATTCTCCCGCCTGACACCCAGGGACCACTATTCTGACACTCTCATACATCCCTCCTCATTACAATTAGGAAATTCATTCAACCCTACCTGAGCATGCGTTGTGCATGCCAATGTTTCACATAATCTTCAAGCAAATGAGTGACTGGACTCTTTCTCCCTCATCCCTATCCCCTCTCTGGCCTCTGCTCTCTGCCTTGTTTTGCTCCAGTCCCACTGACCTCTCTTTCCTCCTCACACACGGTGGATGCCTCTATGTGTTCTCTGCTCCCTCCCCTTTCTCCCCCTAGGACTCCAATTGCACCACTCAAGGGTCAGTCCAGCTCCATCTCTACCTGCGCCCCTAGCCCTACTTCCTCTCATGCCTCAGCTTTCCCCATACGTGGGGCTTTATCTTATGTGTGTGGGACTCCCTCAAGCTTCAACCTGGTATTCTCCGAACAAGTCCCCCTCGCCTCATTCAAATTTCAACCAGATTAGAGGTGATAACATTGAGCAGTGACTGAACCTTAACTTTTGGTAAGGAAGTAACTTAGGGAATTTCAAAATAAAACTTTATTCAGATAGTAATACATAGCGGGAATGATATCTCCAAAAATTAATAAGTTTTTCAGTGAAGATATAATGGAATCATACTTTAACAAAGATACTGAGTGCTTAATATGTCCTAGAGATAAAAAGATGTAAAAGATATATTTGTGTGCTCAAAAAGTATACTCACAATGGCATGGCTGCTGCAATAGAGGCATGATTTAAGTGGGAGAAAACGGAAAGCGGGGTGCTCTTCTGTCCTAGCTCTATCACGGTACTTACTGGAAGATATTAAAATTGTGTGCTTATGTCCCTGTTTTTCCCTCTAGCTGTAGACTACTGAGGAACCAAACTATGTCTTTGACATCTTTGCTATCTCCAGCACCTAGAAAAATGCTGTACCATGCATATTGTAGTCAGTCAGTAAGTGTTGCCTTGAATTATCAGTTCTACCTAGGGCAGGGGGAATATTCATGAGTGTATTTGCAGAGAAGGTAACATCTGAGCTATATCTTAAAGGTGAGTTGGTCTTTTCTATGAAGATAAAGAAATAGAATAACATTTGTAAAGTCATGGGAGATATGAAATAATAAGAGTAATAATAACAGTTAACATATAATATGCCAAGAGCTATGCTAAGAACCTAAATGTATTGTCATTTTATTGTTACATCAACAAAATGATGTAGGTACAGTTTTTGCAAATTAGGAAAGTGAGGATGCGGTGGCTAAAAAATATGTCCAAGGTGAGTGGGTGAGTGTTGAACTGGGATATGAATCTCAGGGACTCCCATGATTCTCTGACTCCAAAGCCTGTGAACTAGATAACACTATCTATCTACTCTTTCAGAATTGAGCCAGCTCAAGTATCCCCAGCAATCCAGTACCTAAAATCACTATTTGTCTCACTACCCCTGAGGGTGGACATCAATCCATCTCTTCTCCTCTTGTGCCTCTACCATTTTCATGACACAACTGTGTGTCTCGTCTGCTCTGAGTCTAGCTCATCTTTGCTTCTCTCTGTTATTGCTTCTCTATTTCTACTGCTTTCCACTGATCTCTTCTCTTGCCTCACATTCATGTTCTCCATGAGAGCCCCTCCTTGTGTTAGAGAACCATCTACAATCATCATTTGTTGGTTTGGACTCTGTAGCATCCAACTCCTGTTAACACTCTAAGAATCTCCTTTCTAGGGTATCTCCTACTGTATAGAAAAGGGCATGGAACCCACATCCTACACAGTAACCAAGAGCCAGTGCTCCCTCTCCCTGCCCAGCCTGGCTGTGGAGCAAGCATGTCACTCAGCCTAGGACAGTCACACAAGTATAGGGACAGCTGGAGACCAGCCCAACAAAGGAGCAGGAGTGGAGGCAGCAGGCTGAATACTCTACTCTTCTTGCATAGCTTTTGCTGTGCTCCCCACTGCAGACCACCTTGGTTCCCACCTCTTTTCTAAGCCAGGTCCTCCGAGTCCCTCTAGATATCTGAGCCACAGACATCTTTCCAGTAAATAGTCTGTTAAGGTTAAATTAGCCAGAATCATTTTCTATTGCTTGCAAACAGGAATCCAACCAGGACTCAGACACCATGTAGTTTTGGCTCTCAAATCTGAGCTGTCTTTGGCTAAAGCTCTTACATCTGCTGTCTTTGGCTACAGCTCCTATCCATAATATAATCCCTTGAAGCCAGTGTGTCAAGGCCACATAACTGAAAACATGGCTGCTCTGTCAAAGGAGCCACCTGTGGCCTCTGTGTTCAGGAAGGAGCTGGGAGCTGTCACTTGGACTCTGATGGATCCTAAAGCAATCCTCTGGGAGAGATCACATCAGGTTTACGTGCTGAGCAAACTGAGTCAGTGACCAGTGGGAAACTGTAGATGTATGCAAGAAAAGAGACAAGGGTGGAGCAAGGGCTCTGAGGAAACAGGAGTGAGATAGAGGGACTGGTCTTGGAAAATCAGAGGAGTCTCCTTGCCCCTGAGATTGCAAATGTAGGTATGTTTATCGAATGAAAAGTACTTGAAGGAGTTCTTGTAAATAGAGTCTACTTCCTCTGTGAGGTAAGAGCCAAGGTCATCTGGTGACCCTGAGTACGGGGAGTTGTGGGGTGGATTGGAAGAGAGGGTTGAAAGCTTGGAAAACCCACAATGAGAACCGGGAGAGGGGACCTACTGGGGACTGACAGAAGGACACTGAGCGGCACTGAAGCAACTGTTTGTATCCATACTCGTTGATAGAAATTACCCACTCCATGGGCACTATTTGAACAAAGACCCTGACAAAGGAGAACAACAAGCTTACCCTGAAACTTTTTCGGTGCAAAACCAGGGACTTGGCAAAATCTAACAAATTTCACAAAACAGAAAAACCTTTAACCTAGCTTCTCAATTTTGCAATTTTGCAGCTTTGGGACTTTTCAGAGTGAACCCCCTTGCCGGCGTGGAAGATGGTAATTATTAGACTAAAAAAAAAAAGTTTGGAACAGCAGAAATTTTTTCTTAAGGAATCTGGATTCTGTCTTATTCAGTTCTTTTTGAGGTCGAAAAGTTGGTCCATTTTGTATACAAAAAGGAATTTAAAAAATTTAAACAAGAGGCTTTAAGGGTCTTTATAGAAAGATTAAGTAGTGATAGCCATATTGGCAAATTTGTTCAAAGTGGCCATTATTATTATTGGAGAAAAATGTAAGCACCAAAATGATCCCTGCTGAAATTTAGTTAGACAGTAAAAAGCTCATCTCCAAAATCTGAAGGATAACACAGCTTGGGTGTGGTTATGTTTGATGATTCAGCACACTGAATTAAATCTTAAAATGCCCTGCCTGCTGGTTCTGATAAGCTAATGAACTGATACATAAATTGCAGACTGTGTTTTGGATTGCTAGTTAGATTCATGAAATAAAGATGTGCTTCTGACATGTTATAAGAAAATGAACAATCGCTCTGGATCAGTTGGCATGTCCTAAAAGAAGACAGCATCTGGATAAAATTCAACATGTAATTTTAGCTTTTGTCACATTTTGAATAAAAGTAGTTGGCTGAAAAACTACCTATTTAAATTATTGAAAGCTGGTGATTACAAATAAGCGTCCTGGCTGATAATTAGAGTGGCAGTAGAAATTATTCTGAGTATGAAGAGCTTGGAAAGGATTCCAGAAGTCGTTTTCCCTTAAATCGAGTGGCACAGACAAAAGCAGTTTGCTCTTCAAAAAACGAGTATTCTTAAACTATTGCATTCATTGATGGAGGCTGCACAGACGTGGGTTAATTTACTTAACATTTCAATGGTTTGGGGTTTTCAAACTGTAGCAAAGATGAAGCAAAATAGAGATTAAAATTCATCATTATTCTCTTGTTTTTTCAAACACGAAAGCATCACATCCTTAAAGGACAATTCCCAGCACACAGGTTTTTATTTGAGACACGATAAAGAAACAAAACGACAAACTCTCTTTTTGAAACCTATGATTCAAAACAGCCACTAGAGGACAGTCAAACCACTGGGATGTTGCAAGGCAAGCCCATAGATCAGTAGCTTCAAAAGAAAAGATTTTAAACGCAGTTGATTGTTTAGAGAGAGACAGGGGCAGAGAGACAGAACAAAATACCTTCTTGATCACATTAATGTAACGTTAATGAGAAACAACAGTAAAAATGTGGCACAAGACTGCCAAGATTTTTACTGGCACACATTTCCATAACAGTGTGATGACAAGCAGTGCCTTCTGCCCCATGCCTTGGGGACAAGAGTTGTAGGATGGTGATTCAGCACATATGATGTAATGAGGTCAATTCTCCAACACACTCTGCTGTCAAACACTGCCTCCAAAACAGCAGAAGATCAAGGATACTTACTACCCAAAACACAAATCGCTGGCATCTGCCTAATGGAACACTCGCAGGTAAGCTACATGGTAGGTCATTCACCGTGTGTGTGTTTTTAATATAAGTCATGTTGTTTTAGATTCCAATGCTGGAATTATTACTTTAAAAAAAAAAATTCCCATGGCTCTACTTAACCCACGCTATTTGTGGGAGGTGAAGAAGAGATGACTCACAAGATTGCTAAAACCTCGTGAAAATGCAGATAAAATGGTGACAGACACTGAAGCACTCAGCTCTTATTCTCTAAAAATCTTCCCAAAAAGAGAATTGGGATAGGAGTGAGGAAAGCACGAAGAAAAATTAATCCTATGCATTATGTAGATTCCCAGACCTTAAAGCTAAAAGGTGTTTTAAGGTCCTTGGCATCTGATATTTTCCATTATTTCCACTCTATAATTTTTCTCTTAGCCATTTTAAAGTAGAAGAATGTGTATACTGTGATGTCACATTCAAGAAGCTTTCCAAATCAGCTACTGCTGAATTACCCATGGAAATGTGGCTATAGATTCAGTCTGCAATTGTCAAAGGGAACTAAAGAATCTTGGAGGCATAAGAGAAATGAATATAGACAGAAGTCAGGGTCAACACATTTTGATTTCCTGAAGCAGAGCTGGGCCAACCAGTATGGAGATTTCCTTGAACATCACCCTGGTTCCTTGGAGGAAAAGGCTCTAGGTACTTTGAGCTGACACAAAGGGAAATAACTACATCCTTGTTCCTTCAGAGTGAGAGACTAATCCTAACTTGTCTACAGTAAAAGGGAGCACGTGTGATACGTAGGTCTCAGATACTTAGACCTCCGACCATTTGTCTGAAATATAGCTGTGATTAATTTATTGAACAATTTGGCTTACATTTTTGTAGGTAATACTTATTTTTCATACGAATGCACTGAAAAACAAGTCATTTAGCCTAACATAAGACATCTTATAATGGGTCTTCTGACCACGTTTTATTCAAATCTCCCTTCTAATGATTTATGTGTTCCTGGGTTTGCCTTTCCATCTCATGAGCCAGATTCACACAGGGGCAGTAGAATCAGGCATGCCTTAAATATTTGGCTACTTGGGTTCACTGGAGTGATTCTACTTACCACGAGAGACGGGAATTTGAATTAGTGATTTCTAAGATTCCTGAACAGCCTTCATACACTGCAGTGGTTTTGAGCACCAAATTTATATATCCGGCTCCACTGCACACCTAGCCTATAACTAGGTAAATTTCAGGACAGATTGTAAAATAAATTAGGCATATACAAAGGTAAATGGTCGGACCTAAAGTGCCTGCAAGTTCGACATTTTTAAGCCTAGTTCAAATATACAGGTTCCTCTCTGAAACCTCCCCAGTCTCACCAGGAGAGAGGTGTACCGTACAGTTCCTAACTATCTTTCAGATAGCCCTGTCTGTCTTATATTATAGTTGCTGTCCATTCCTAAAAAGCAGGGTTGTGTCTCACACATCACTCAATTGTCCAGATTGTCTTGTACATCTGTAATTCAATAAATGTTGACGGGATGAAAGAGATAGCAAGGTAGAAGGTAAAAGAGATGCGACTCACCCAACACATCTCCCTGGGCACTTCCCTTTTAAGGCAATCGAATCTTCCATCCAGAGGCAAGGCCCAGGGCTTCCAGAGATGGCTCTCCACTTTGTTCCCAGGTGTCAGTGCTGCCTCAGGCCATGCCTTCCAGACACAGGAGCTGGTTAGCCTCCTTTGTGAAGGATAGTCAACCTTGAGGTTCTTGAACTGCTGGGCAAGCTTAATTGATATACCTCAAAAGGATGTATTGACTGGGTAGTGTCTCACATAGCATTTCTCACATTGGAGTTGCTCTGTACAAGAGGAAGGAAAGAATGATTATGTGGAAAGACATTAAGCTCTAGTTTCCTGAATATCAACAGAATTTTCAAAATCAAATCTGCCAGACTGCTAGTGTAGGCCACTTGTTGTTCTGCTCTGAGCCCTTCCTGTCCCTTCCATCCTCACACCCAGTGATGCCATTTGAATGAGTCACAAAGCTCGTATAAAGGTTGACTGTTTTGGGAAGAAGTTGGGCTCTTTGTTCTTTAATCTGGTTTGGAGCTGTTTCTACTTATTCACTCCAGGCTCTGCTCTTCTCCCTAAACCTCCTCCAGGTATTGGTGTTTGTGAAATTGTTTGTTCTTTCATTATTTTTAACATGTGCTCCACCAGAAGCCCATAGTACTCCTGCACCAGGAGCTAATGCTGATAGGCAGAGGGTTAAGCTGGTATAACTAAAAGAAAAGAAAAATAATTAAGCCTGAAGCCAATGCAAATACTGAAATAAAATTCTGCATGTTTATTTTTTTTCACAGTTGGGAGAAAAATCTCAAAATTTATTGGGCTCAACTGTTTAACAAAACAGCATTAAAATGTAAAATTAAGTGTGTGTGTGTTCATGTATTAAGTATGATTTTTCCTCCCCCATCCCTCCTTTCTTTTTCAATTTTTCATTTGTTCATTCATTCTTTCATGGTAACACATGTAAGCAGATAAAACAAGGGGGATTTTCTTCTTTTGAAGATATGAAAAATGAGAGAAATGGGAAGGGGTCAAATATCCTGCAAAAATGGCAAAAATGTGACTGAATTGTCTTCAGTGGATACTATAATATTCCTAATTGTTTTGTCATGGAAACATTTAATATATTGGCAGTGTCACAATTCTGGCATATCAACCATATGTTTTTAATCTTCAATATAATTTCATACGTTTGATTTCATTTCCTTAACTCTGTATGTCAAAATGTAATGGTTTCCCAATAGTAAGATTCTTTGCGAACTTTGTATATACCCTTTATGGTAGCCATATTTTAACTTAACATTTTAGTTAGTCATTTGATTAATAGAAGCAGACACTCCCTCATGGCATCTGTGCCAGCAATGAGTTAGTTGTTCACCAAATGATTTTTCCTTTCTTTCCAACTACACTTCTTGGTGTCAAGGTATGGCCACTTTTCCAATTGGATGTAGCCTTGCAACTGGGTGTTGGTAAATGGGATATGAATAGAATGAACAGTATATGAATAGTCATACACTACTTCCAAGCCTCATGTACACTTTCTCTCTTTTTTCCCACTGCACCCATTGAATGGAGAAGTCTAAGGATCAAGAAAAGGATCTGAATGTGGAGAAATGGGAACCCTCTTGCACTATTGGTTGGAATGCAAACTGGTGCAGCCACTCTGGAAAATAATAGGGAGGTTCCTCAGAAAGTTAAAAATAGAACTACCCTACAACCCAGCAATTGAACTACTAGGTATTTACCCAAATGATACAAAAATACAGATTGGAAGGGGTACATGCACCTGGATGTTTATAGCAGCAGCATCAACAATAGCCAAACAATGGAAAGAGCCCAAATGTCCACTGACTGATGAATGGATACAGAAGATATGGTGTATATATGGAATATTATATATATGGAATATTATATATATGGAATATATATATGGAATAATCCATATATATATGGAATATTATTCAGCCATCAAAAAGAATGAAACTTTGCCATTTGCAATGATGTAGTTGGAGCTAGAGTGTATCATGTTAAGCAAAATAAGCCAGTCAGAGAAAGACAAATACTATATGATTTCACTCATATGTGGAATTTAAGAAATAAAAACAGATGAACATATGGAAAGGGGGAAAAAGAAAGAGGGAAACAAACCATAAGAGACTTTTAACCATAGAGAACAAACTGAGGGTTGATGGAGGGTCAGTGGGTGGGGCATGGGCTAAATGCATGATGGACATTAAAGAGGGCACTTGTCATGTTGAGCACTGGGTGCTATATGTAAGTGATGAATCACTAAATTCTACTCCTGAAAACAATATCACACTGTATGTTAACTAATTAGAATTTAAATAAAAATTTAAAGAAAGAAAAGAAAAGGATCTAAAGCCTACATTGCTATTTGGAGGACACCTGCCTGGTAAAGCCAGCCAGCCAGGCTAAGGTTGTAATATGAGTGACAAATTTTTATTTTGGATTTTCAATCCAAATTCTCAACTTTAAAATTTTGGCATTCTGCGTTGTAACAGTTGGCCTGTCCCCACTAATACAACAGTCTGAGAAAATTGATGAAAGATCTTCATGGATGTGAGCTGGAATGGGAAAATCAAGCTACTGGGAATTGGTGTGAATACAGAGACTTTCTGTTTTCTCTCTCTCTGTGTCATTCACTCATGAAGCACCAGACTAACAAGATAGCCAAGGCAACGATACTGTGAATATTTAATTCAAAAAACATTTAGTAAGCAAAATTATGTGCCAGAAACCAACACGGTCTTCTTTTAGTTAACCACTAGATGGGAGTGGCAAATGGTTCTTATGAAAAGGGTAGAGAGCCAGAAAACAACACAGCTCAATAAGACAATTAACTACAGGCTTCCATAGGGAGAAATAAACCAGGCATGAAGAAATGGGGGAGAAAGGGAAGAGGACACCAGAAGAAGGTAGGAAGCAGAGCTTAGAGAGATTCCTTGAAGTATTCCAAGGATTTTCAGGGGAATCTGAGGTCCTGCCCAGCGATGGGGAGGAAACAGAAACAAGCACCAATCTTGGATCTGATGCCTTCAGCCTTCTATTCACCCTTCCCCATCTTCTCTAATCTTTCCTCATAAATCTTATTTTCTATCCATGTAATTATCATTGCATTCCCTTTTCTCTCTTTTAAAACAGATAGGCTGTTTCTTGGCTTTATATAGGCAATTTCCATTTAGTCTCCCAAACTGTATTCAAGATAAAAGACTAACCAGAAGAAGCACCTCTCCATATTTTCCCAGGCCATGTTCCACAGTTATACCTCATGGCACTCTCCAGGTATCTGGTGGGAATCTTGAAGGGACTGCCACACCAATCAAGCAATAGCAATTCCTGCACCCCTTCCTGCAATGGTGAAGCACAGACCACCATATAGAGCCCTGGATTTCTATGCAATACTTTTGGTAGGATATGAAAAAAAACAAATCCTGCCTTAATTGTTGTGATTCTCTGTAGTTGGCTGCCACTGAGCAAGGTTGAGCAATCTATTTCTCTGAAGGGAACACCCATTTTTCTGGGAAAATTTAGGCACATTCCTTCCTAGAAGAGAAGGGAAAGACTAAGTGGCCTTTGGCAGAATTTTAAGACCTGTCTAAAAAAATGACATTTCACAATGATGACATGGTGTGGCAGGGAAAATCTTGATTTGACATTGCCCATTGTCTCCAAGAGTCACAATACTTTTGCACATAAATTATTTTGCCCAAAGATGCTTATTTTGGTAATAGCCTCACTTGTAGAGCCAGGTAAATCAGCCTGTTCAAGGCTTCCCAGGGAATACTGTAGGCTTAGAACTGGTGCTTTTGTTCAGGAAATAACTAGACAGAGGCTGGAATCGTAATGTTATCCCTTTTGAGTCAAAGGGCCTTGAGCAGGCCAGATAATTCTGCCCTCAGCATCTTTATCTGTGAAATGGCAGTAGGGCGCTGGACCTTGACCCCTTCCCCTTAACTCCTGTGATTCTTCTCATTCTCCCCTGGAGGTCAAGGTGGGTTCTCTTTGTGTCCATCCTCACCCTCAGTGGAGAGGGGTCTTTCAGCACAATATTCAGAACTTTCCTGACCTCCCAATCTGAAGTAAATATTCAGTTCTCCACCACATTGCTCTGGTTTATTTTCTCCATAGATTCATCATAACCTGAAATTATCTTTTTTTTAAGCTTATTTCTTTATTTAAGCTTATTTATTTCTTTATTTCTTTATTTCTTTATTTCTTTATTCATTTATTTGAGAGAGAGCAAGAGAGAGCACACGCATGTGGGGGAGGGGCACAGAGAAGCTCTTCACTCCCCATCAAGCCCCACACAGGGCTGATTTCACAACCCTGAGATCATGATCTGAGCTGAAATTAAGAGTCAGACGCTTAACAGACTGAGCCACCCAGGCACCCCTGAAATTATCTTTTTAAAATAATTTGCTGGTTCACTCACTAAGCCTTTGCACTCCCTCATCCATGCACACACATTAGACCATAAACCCCATGTCTGTTTGTTTACCACCATATAGTACAGTACCTAGCACACAACAGTCATTTCATTAAGTGAGTAAGTCCAAGATGCACTATGTGAACTGATCGAGATTAGCTTCTGTTGGACTTTATGGATGCTTCCCAAGAATGGGGGATACAATGCAAAGAGAACTCATCAGTGTAGGTCAAAGTAGTACAATGATATAGTCAGCACTGAAGGAGAGGGCAGAGAATGATGTGGGAATGAGGAGGAGACCAAGGGAAGAAGGAACTCCATGAGCTCCTGCTGAGAACAAAGTTGGCAGTGACTGGAAGACAAGTAAGGGGAGCAGTACAGAAACATCTGCACTTTCCTCTGAACTCCAAGGATATTTCTAGTAGATGTGAGTAACCTGGAGTCATTCTCACTGGACCTCTAGCCATTTAGATTCTAATGACGTGTTTGTTATAACTGTGATATTTTTTCGTAGTGCTGTTGTAAGGCTTAAAGTGGGCTAATGTATGTAACATCACAGTGTCTCTGTATCCTGTATCCAGTGTATCATGGTACCCTGATACAGAGTAAACATTGGCCTCAACTCCTTCAATCCCTTCTTTCCAAGGCATCTTCAGCATTTTTTTCTCTCTCCTCATTAGTCCCCATCAATATTCAGGCATGCACTCATAGCTCCTATCTTTTGAATAATCCCTTTGCCCCTGCATCTATCTCTATTTGTCTCTGTTTCTCTGTGTCTCCCTCAAAACTAAGCTTCTGGAGAAAAACAAAAACAAAAACAAACAAACAAACAAAAACTCACCCCACCCTATCACCAATTGACCTACCCAATTTGGTTATGGAAACTGCTCTCACAAAAGGCATAACTCACTTGTCAAAAACGAAGAGCCATTCAGATCCCTTCTCTCCTACTTCTTCACAGCATTCAACATTCTTGAGCACTTGCTTCTTAAATCCCGTTCTCCTGTATTTTTACATTTTTTTTTATTTTTTATTTTAGTTGGGGGAGGGACAGAGGGATAGAGAAAGAGAGAGACGGGGGAGGGGGGTGGAATCAAGCAGGCTCCAAGCTCAGCATGGAGCCCGACATGGGGCTCGATCCCATGACCCTGGGATCATGACCTAAGCCGAAATCAAGAGTTAGATGCCCAACTGACTGAGCCACCCAGGAGACCCTGGATTTTTTGATGCCACCGTCACCAGTTTCCTCTCCTACCAGTCTGGCCACTCCTTCTCACTCCCCATTGTTGCCTTTTCCTCTTCCACCTGATTTTTAAATGTTGAAATTCCTCAACAAGGCTGAAGGTCAGTTTTTGAACTTCTTCTCTGTCTTCATTCTTTAAGTATCCTCATCTGTTCCTATGCTTTAAATCTATCTGTATTACACCTCTCAAATTAATAGCCTCCAGATTTATATCTCAGCTCCAGATCTGTGTATCCAAATGTCTACTTGACATGTCCACTTGGATATCATACAGACATCACAAACTTAACGTGTCTAAAACATAACTCTTGCTCTCCCCTCACCCCGGCCCCAACCAACACACTCCTATTCCAATCTTCTTCTTCTTGGCAAATGACACCTCCATTCATCCAGAAAATAGCAAGCCTCTCCCTCAACTGCTGTGGCCAATCCATTACTAAGTCCTGCCAGTCTTCTCTCTAGATTAACTTTTGATTCTCTTTCTTTTCATCTCCATTTCCTTCACTCTGTTTTTTCCTTCTTTTCATCTCTCACCTGAAATGTTTTTTTCTTCCAATTTGCACAATTCCAATTCATTCTTAGAATTCGTATTATATCGTAGAATAATTTAAAAATTAAATTTGATTATATCACTCCTCAGCAAATAGAAATACATTTGTCTTTCCATGGCCCATTCAGAATAATCTAGCCTCTGCTGCTTCTAAATCTTCATCTCATCTTAGTTTCTTATCCCTTGCCATGCCCTAAGCATATGGTCTTTTCCTACCCTTCCTGTTTGCCAAGATTTTTCCTACCCCTGTACCTATGCACAACCTGTTTCCTCTAGATGGGCTATTTTCCCCATCCCCTTCACCTGCTACTCCTTGTAACTCTTCAGGTTTTCATTCAAATACTCCCTGATCCACCAACCTAAATTAGACCCTCCCCCATTTTTTCCTGAACTCTGTTCTTTTCTTTCATACCATCTAACACAATTTGTAATTATATACCTGTACATGTGATTATCTGTAATATATATCTATAATTATATAAAGCACATATTTAATATGTACATGATATATTGTATATAATAATATATAATATATATATATCTGGTATATATATAAATATATATAACATGCAGATACACAGATAGACAGAGATATGTCTATAAATTATATAGCTGTGCATGTGATTATTTCCCCAACTAGACAGCAGGAATTATACATGTTTTCCTTGCTATTGTATATCCCACCCCAGCACAGTGCCTGTCACAGTATGCATACAATAAATATGTTACATGAAAGAATATCATTACTTAGTAGTAGTAACACAAATATTTATATAGTATAGACCTAAATCCCTTTTCTGAGTCCCTTATAGTCAGAGGTGTTTGGGAATTCAGAAATGCTCTGATTTTTGTGCACATATCACATTATGGAACACTCCTGGCAGGCTCTAGGGCAGCATGTGTAGTCAAACATTAATATTTCCACCGTTCAATGTACAAATATTTATAATAAGTAGAACTAGTTAAAACTCTAAATAGCTACATCAGGTCAGCTCTAATAATATCATCAATGAAGTTGTAAAAACAAAGTCTGAGTTTTCAGAAGAGTTTGGATTTGGGGAATTGCCCATGAAAGACTGAGGAACTATCTTTGCCATGATATCTGGGTTTCATAGGAAGTACCCACAGAAGAGCTCACTTTCGCCATGTGAAAAAGCACTTGACATTTACTCAGACTGACCCAAAATAAATTCAAACCATTCATGAGGAAATAACTGACTCCGAATGGACTCCAATAACACAGACTTTCCACCATGAAATTCATTGTCACTGACATAACCATCTCCTGGGAGCACTTGAAACTCTACATTTTGCAATAGATTTGGGAGAAAAAGATAATTATAAGGAATCTTGTCCAAAGCCAGGGTCACTGCTGCCCAAGATGTATTTAACGATAAAAGTTCTGCCTCACCTGTCCTTGCCCCTGCTGCCACTCATGACTTAACAGGACTTCTCTGCTAATAACTTTCCTGAAACTTCCAAGTGTGTTTGTGCTTATATTACAAATGCTTTCACCTTTAAATTCAGTACAAAATTACAGGTTATTGGTTATTCTTTGTAAAGGTTATTTTACTCCAAATTAGTTTGTCTATAAAAGAATTAAGAATTTATGAAAGGTGCGCCTGGGTGGCTCAGTTGATTAAGCGTCTGACTTCGGCTCAGATCATCATCTCACAGTTTGTGAGTTCAAGCCCCACATCAAGGCTCCATGCTGAAAGTGTGGAGCCTACTTGGGATTCTCTCTCATTCTTTTTCTCTCTGCCCCTTCCCCACTTGCACTTTCTCTCACTCTCAAAAAATAAATTCTTGGGGCGCCTGGGTGGCGCAGTCGGTTAAGCGTCCGACTTCAGCCAGGTCACGATCTCGCGGTCCGTGAGTTCGAGCCCCGCGTCGGGCTCTGGGCTGATGGCTCAGAGCCTGGAGCCTGTTTCCGATTCTGTGTCTCCCTCTCTCTCTGCCCCTCCCCCGTTCATGCTCTGTCTCTCTCTGTCCCAAAAATAAATAAATGTTGAAAAAAAAAATTAAAAAAAAAAAAAAATTCTAAAAAAAAATTAAAAAAAGATTTTATGAAAAATTTCTATCAAAACTTAACAACAAACTCATCATTAAAAAGGTCTTATTTAGGGGGGCACCTGCATGGCTCAGTCAGTTAAGCGTCCAACTTCAGCTCAGGTCATGATCTCATGGTTTGTGAGTTCAAGCCCTGTGAGTTCAAGCCCCACATCAGACTCTGTGCAGAGAGCTCAGAGCCTGGAGCCTGCTTCAGTTCTGTGTCTCATTTTCTCTCTGCCCCTCCCCCCAGTTGTGCTCTGTCTCTCAAAAATAAATAAATGTTAAAAAAAAAACCTTTTTTTTTTTTTAAAAAAAAGGTCCTATTTAAGAGGAAAAATTCAAGGTGCTTATATTCTGTCAAAAATATGTCTAGGTGCTTGGTGTCCTCTTTTATCTTTCACCACCAGCCTAGGGTGGGGGTAAGTCCTATTCTAAAACAAATACCATGCAAGTTTTTGGATGAGAAATTGAATTTTAAAACACTTGATACATTATTATAACTTTACTTTTAAAAAATGGAAAAATCATT
The DNA here is from genome assembly GCF_007474595.2 of Lynx canadensis. Classification (NCBI taxonomy): domain Eukaryota; kingdom Metazoa; phylum Chordata; class Mammalia; order Carnivora; family Felidae; genus Lynx; species Lynx canadensis. Next base: position 51,647,813 of record NC_044303.2, on the reverse strand, counting down.
CTCACTTTTGTACTACTGGCGTGAAACTTTGACAAATAAAGGTATTCATGAGAGCTATTATAACAAAATAAATAGAAAAATAAACAACTTTTCAGGCATTATTAGCTTACTTTAAGCACCATAAAAATGTAAAAGAACATTAAAATTTGGTCAAATATTCATAGGGGAACAAGAAGCATATCATCAATAACTGGGGTTCCCAGTTAAAATAAGAAAATATTTTATAAGCATCTTTTACTTGATGCCAAAATGTCCATTTTAAAATGTGTTCACTAAGTAGACATGGTAATATCACATCTTTTATATAAACTGTCATATGTATAATTTTCCAAAAGGCAACTTTCCAATATGGTAGCATTATTTTTCTTCATTTGCTGTCCATATTTGTAGTTGTAAAACACATGGAAGATGCAACTTAAATATAATTCTAATTTTATCTGAATTCAGAGCCACAAAGATTGTCTCAGAGCTGATGGCTACCAAAAGAGACATCCTAAAATGAGGCAAAAAGCCATTGGCGACATTTTATTCACGCTTAAAGCAGTAGAGACACAGAATTTTGGAGAAACAGGACTTAGGCCCCTCTTAAATTAGGACAAGGGGTAAACATGAAAATGCAGTTGAAGTCATTAAAAAAATTTTTTTTCTTAAACAGTTTTTTGACTTGGATAAAAGAGACATAACATAAAATTTCTACTTTAACCACGTTTAAGTTTACAGTGCTATAGCTTCAGGACGTTCACATTGTTGTGTAACCCTCACCACCGTCCATCTGCAGAACTTGTTCGTCTTCCTAAACTGACACTCTGTACTCATTAAACACCAGCTCCCCAATCGCCACACCTCCAGCCCTTGACAACCACCATTCTACTTTCTGTCTCTATGAATCGGACTATCCTAGGTACTTTGCCTAAGTGAAATCATACAACGTCTGTCCTTTTATGACTGGCTTATTTCACTTAGCATAATGTCCTCAAGGTTCACCCATGTTGTAGAATGTGTCAGAGTTTCCTTTTTAAGGCTGAATAACATTCCACGTTTGTATAGATCACATTTGTTCCTTCATTCATCTGTTGATGGACATTTGCGTTACTTCTGCCTTTTGGCCATTGTGAATTATGCCACCTAAGCTCTTTTTTTAAAACACATAAAATATGGGCTAGAAAAATTTCCCAACAAGATAAAACCGACACTCTTTCTTTAAGAGAAGTCCATTTAGTCAGGGAAGAAACTCCACTTTTTTCAGTGATACTACAATTACCTTTCAAAAGTTAAGCATTGTTTCAGTAGATGAAAAGTAAACGGTCCTCTTAACTACCTTCCCTCTAAATCACGAAGCTCAGTTTTAGAACTTATGTAATATACAGATTGTAAGAAAACACTCTCCTGTTGTTATCAGATTTGTGCCATTGAAAAGTGGCAAGCATTGGCCAAATTCACTAAGTTAGTAACAAGAACAGAGAATAAATCCTCGTCTCCTAATTTTCCAAGGAGTTAAATTTACCACTCTGTGAATACATGTAAGCTTCAGAATCACAACAGTCCAAATACTAGGTAGATTCTAGGATGAATTTAGGCCTATCTTTAGGCCACCACATAAGGAGGTTTATCATGAAGACTTCTCCTTATGGTCTATTATAATGAAGTTTTGGAAGACAAACTCCCCAAAATTTCTCATAAAAGGTATAATATGGAAGACACCTTACAGATTATCTTGGGCAATCCCTCATTTTACATCAGGCCAAGAAGCAGTACTTTTCTATCCTTGCCAGTTGCTTTAAATCATTTTAGGAATAAAGAGAGACGAATTAGTAACATGCTGTGTGTTACGAATGTCTTCCTTTTATGTCTAAAAGTAAGATTCTAGCATAATTTGATGGTTTTCAAGGCAGCATACTAGTGTTTTAATTTCACATTTTCAGGCTGCAGAGCTGGAGTATCATGAATTTGTGTTTCCTTGAAAGAATCCAAACCTTTCATCTCAGAGACTGCTATTAAAGTGGATGTGTTTGTCAAAGGCCAGATCTGTTGATAGCTCTCCTGATTGAATGCTTCTTGGAGATGAACTTTTCAAATGGGAGGATCATCACACAGCTCAGTAATACATACAATTACCTTCCCACAAATCTAGCGCTGTTTCTTAGATGAAAATTATACTGCCTTTCTCACATTCGCCTTTCCTCCTAATCACTGTCTTAAGGTTGCCACTCAATGCGATTTCATCGTGAAGGAATAGAGGAATAACTTTGGGGTTTCATATTAAAAAGAAATCATAATAAAAACTCCACTGTTGCTACTAAATTTGTGCCACTCAAAGGTGACAGCCTTGTCATCTGTTTAAAAATTTTGTGCTCAGTCTCTCAAACAATGTCACATAAAAAGTCAGCTACAGGGAAAAAAATTCATTTCCCTTTTTGTCGAATAAAGGATTCAATCACTGCAGTGAAAGCTGAACAGCAATTTCTTGCTTTAAAGGGGAGAAAGTTCATGGGGCGCCTGGGTGGCGCAGTCGGTTAAGCGTCCGACTTCAGCCAGGTCACGATCTCGCGGTCTGTGAGTTCGAGCCCCGCATCGGGCTCTGGGCTGATGGCTCAGAGCCTGGAGCCTGTTTCTGATTCTGTGTCTCCCTCTCTCTCTGCCCCTCCCCCGTTCATGCTCTGTCTCTCTCTGTCCCAAAAATAAAATAAACGTTGAAAAAAAAAATTTAAAAAAAATAAAGGGGAGAAAGTTCTCTCTTTACAATTCTAAACTTAAAAAACCAATAAATTAGGAAAATTATTATCTATAATTGCAAACAAATTCTTTTTTCCATATATGGTTTCATTGAGCCTATATGTTACCTTCAGGATCAGGAAAATTATTAC